>NW_020954569.1:70318486-70352134 GCF_900497805.2 Vombatus ursinus | reverse complement strand
GAGAGAGAGAGAGAGAGAGACTGGGGAACTCCATTTATACAGATAAAATAAGAGCACTAAAGACTAGGGGTTTTCTATAGCCAAGCTGCTCAGCCTTACTCCTGAGTGACTGTTTAAACTACTGAAAGTCACAAAAAATAAAAATTCAGCAGCTGTGCCTTCCTAAAGGAAGTGAGCAGGGACAACCTTGCTAGAGTTTACAGAGCTGGGATGAACATTTAAAATACTGTTATTATTGGCAGGGCAATGCTGAGAAAATGTCCCCATCTAGCATAGTTGCTAATTAATGTGTGCAATCCAATGCAGCTGTTGCTTTATCAATATAAATGCATTTTATAGCAGTAGGCGCGGTTGGGTTTTGGGTGTTGCACACTCATTCATTAGTCTCAAAGGCCTCTGAAAGACAAAGCATTACAAGAGTAGCTTGACTGTTCAGGAAATAAAGAAGGGAGATAGCATGGAATAATTGAAAAAGCACTACATTTGGAGTCAAGGGTCATGGGTTCATATCTTGGCTCTGCTACATGCATCCTGGGTGACCTTAAACAAGGCAGCTCATTCTCTCTTGGCCTCAGTGCCTGTAAACTATAAAACGAAATGATCAGAATAGATGACCTATCAGGTTCCTTCAGACTTTTAATCCTATGATCGTAGGATATTGTTTCACTTATACTTCCATAGGCATGACACAGCAAAAGAATTGAATGCTGGATAGAGTTCAAGAGACCTAGGTTCTAGTCCTCTAGAACATGTCCTGCCTCTGACACAATCTCATTCTCTCTGGCCACCTCTTGGTCCTTGTTTAAGCAATCTCACCTCTGCTTCTAACCACCAGCAAGATCTCTGGCAAATCAGCTCATCTCTCTGGATTTCAGTTTCCTCTACTGTAAGACAAAAGGCTTAGAGCAGAGTGGTAGCCTATTGTTGAGTGTGCCCCAAACCAGATTAAAATCTGATTTTAATGCGTTGATGTATTAATTTAAAAAAAAGAAATCCATAAACATGTGTGGTTTTCAAAGGTAATACATGGTCCGCAGAACTCTGTTTAATTTGAGTTTGTTATCACTGGTTTAGATGATCTGTAAGGTTCCATAGCGTAGCAAGTCTCAGTCAATAAGTTTCAGAAGAGTCATCAACCTCTCAGTGCCCCCAGGCAACTTTCCAAAACTATAATTTGCAGAGCTGGGGTTAATATTCTTTGGTAGAGGAAAGCTTTCTTACAGGGAATACTCTATGCCAGAATGGGGAACCTGCCTATGCATTAAAAAATCATGCCTGTCCTGCCCCTCTAAACCACCCCCAAAAATCTGGGTTCAGGGGAGCTCAATTTTACCTTCAACTCTGCCTCTAACTATAAGACAGTTCCCTTCTCTAGGCTTCAGTTTCCTCAATCTGTAAAAAGATCAGATGGGTCCAAGATGATCTCTAAGGTCCCTTCCAATTAGGATATTCTGGGATTCTAAAAAGCAACTAAATGTTCATTAAAATGCAAACTCTTTGGCAGTAAGGATTTTTTTCTCTGTATTATATCCCCAGTGCCTACCATAGTGTCTGGTACAGGGTAGGTTTTTAATAAATCTTTAATTGATTGATTAAGCATTCAGAATTTTTATAGTCATTATCAGGCATAGAAGTACATATCATCATCATCATTGTATTTCATAACAAGCCATGAAAAAATATTATGGCTCAATGATAACTAGTAGTTTATATAGCACTTAAAGGTTTGCAATATGCTGCACGTATACAATCTCATTTGATCCTCACAACAACCCTGGGAGGTAGGAATTATTATTCTCCTTATTATACAGATAAAGAAACTGAGGCTAAGAGAAGGTATATGACTTGCCCACAGTCAGATGGGTGGGATTTGAACTCAGATCTTTCTGACTCCACATTCAGCCCTCTTACCCACTGTGCCACCTGGCCACCTCTATAAAGCACTAGAAGCAGCATTGGCACAGTGGCTGGAAAGCTAGCCTTGTAATCAGAAAGATTTGGGTTTAAGTCCTCAGCCATGTACTGACTGTGTGGCTCTGGGCAAGTAACAACATTTCACTGCCCCAGGCAACTCTCTGAGATGATAAATTGCTGAAATTTCTCCTCCAGGAGCTCCCTACATCCAGAAAATCACAAGTCAGGTTTTAAAAAAAATCTTTCTTCCCAAAGAAGTCGTGAGGTGGGTAGTTTAAATGATATTATCTCCACTTTACAGATGAGGCAACTATGGTTCCTAGAGATACAATAAATGGCCAACAGTCCCATGAACCTTCAGATTCCAAGCCCAGTCTCTGGTCTTAAGAAGTTGGCAAGCTCTCCAGGCACACACATGCTCTCGATACATTCATTCTTATCAAGTTCTTTTAAGGAGGCTCACCACTCAGCTAGGTGATGCCAGACATGGCTGGAACAATCAGAGAAAAAAACAAAAACATGAGAAACTCGGGGAGGAGAGGGGTCGATCTCCCAGTGGTGGGGAAGAAGAGTCTGTGGCAGTCAGCTTCAGAAAACTCATGCCAGACTCAGAGCTCTTTTTATATCAGTAGATGTGCAAAGTCATATCAGCAGAGTTTCCTTACAGAACCACTCTGAGGCTGTGCTGTTGTTTTTCAAATGTGCCTACTAAGAGTTGTTGCCATTGGTTCCACAGCTGTCAACTTTTCTTTTAGCTCTTTCAGTTAATTCCCTGTATCAGTGGTTGTCTCTCCCAGGCAGCCACTTAAGTGAAATCTTTCCCTAGCAGTTCTTCATTTCAAATGGAACAAGAAAACAAACGCCAGCAGATCACCTCCAATGTATCTGGCAATAGTACCTGAAAAGGGGTCCAGGCTTTTGTTTTTCTTTGACTTTTCTAAAGATATTTTCTCCAACTCCTTCTTGTTGTGGTTCATTGACTCATCATCCACCCCCTAAGAACCAGCCTCTAGTTCAGCCTCCTCCCTCCTGCCCTCTATCACTTGACAGGGCATTCAAAATGCAATTGCCTCATCTTCAGTGAACAATTATCTCACTCATTGGATTGATTCACTGATACCTTAATGACAGCTTTCCTCGGATTTTCTTTGGGTGTTTAAAAGATGAAACAACTATGTCTTGTCAGACTAGAAAATTGGGGCTGAGTTTCCAGGAGCAGTTTCCAATAAATAATTTCAAGGGGCTTCAATTATCCATCATCTAGCATCTCATCTCCTCCAAGCTTACAAAGCCATTTTTAAACACCTTGCTAGTCCTTCTGATTATCCTCAGTAATTTTCAAAATTAGGTTCATTCTTCAGCAAGAATTTCTCAATATTGGCAGCTGCTTGTCACAATGCTCAGAGACAAGGTGCTTGCTAATAATTTCTCCTCTCCTGTCCCAAGGTGAGTCACTTAATGCTTAGTAAAGATCAAATACTGTCATATTGCTAGAAAAAGACATACATGTCCAGAACCTAGAAGACATTAATCAGCGGAGCCTAACAATTGCTCTCTGATGAAGCATGAAAGAAAAGGCATGAGGTCTTTTCTAAAAGCTTAAAGAGGTACAAGGGAAAGCAGCTGAGAAAACTTATATCTAAAAAAAAATCAATCATAAGGGTTTATGGTGACCAAAGAGAGATTCCTTTGCACGACTATAATGTTTCTGTCTCACTCATGAGAGAGAATGGAAAGATTCTAGGTTTAAGATCCAGGGACCTGTGTTTGAATCCCAGCTCTGCCACTTAATAATAATTGTGTGACCTTGGCCAAGTCACTTAACCTCTATGGGACTGTGTGTTCCTCATTTGTAAAATGAAGGAATTGGATGAGATCACCTCCTAGTTCCCTTCTGGCTCTAAATCAATTACCCTATAATTCTTCTGCTTTATGGAGAAATAAAGGTGAGACTCTTAGAGAAGAGTGCCAAAGAGGAGATAGTCTTCCATTTTCTCCCTGCCAGCTCTTACTGACATAGCTGAGTAAGGAAAAGGCTGAAATATCACATCTAGAAGGACTTTAAATAAAACAGCAAAGCTAGAGGTAAAGGGAAAAAGACATTTGGATAAGATACCTGCCTGGCCTGAAAAGTATGGACTAAAGTTAGTCCATAGAAAGATGGAACTCTAAGATAAAGATTCAGGATAAGTTAGCAAAGAAATATTCTAATCGGACCTGGAAATAAGACCAGGTTTTGATTAATCTGTGACTGATAATACGTATTCATGAGAAGGATATGAATGATCCCTGAATATCTACTTCTTTATCAGTCAACAAACAAACAAGTATTTATTAAGCACCTCCAGGTGCTGTTTTAAGAGTTGCTGATACATAGAGAAAACAATCTAAGACCTCAAGATTTTTGAATCTTACATGTGTATGCCATTATTCAACAAACATGCTCAGGTGCTGTTAGGAAAAATGCATAGTTTAGATAGTTTATAATCCCTGCCCTCATGGAGCTAGCAATCTAGAGGGTAGCCAGGACACAAATACACATAACTTTAATGTATAATCTTACAAGATAAGTGTATTGGTGGTACAAATAAATTACTATATGAAGTTCCAGAGGGGACATCATTACTGACAGGGGAGATCAAGGAAAATGGCATCTGATTTGAGATACTTAAGAACTGAACAGGTAAAATAAAGCAGTTGGGTGGAGTGAGAACGTTTTAGGCATAGAGAAGAATATGAGCAAAAACATGGCATATTCTCTAAAATTGCTGTCTTGTAGGTTAAATAATGATTTTTAAAAGGAAAAAGCATTTTAATATTGTAGCTTTCTTCAGTTTTTATGTGGATGCTACTGATAAAATTTAGATTTTCTTCTTCATTCTTGCTATTTCATTCACTGATTCCATCAACAAGCATTTCTTACATACTAGCTATGTGAAGATGCAAAGTCAAATGAGACAGTCTTTTCCCTAAAGGGATTACATTCTCCCAGACTAACATTCCACAGAGCTCACATTATTTCTTTGGATACTTTTGCCTTTTAATGACACTTCATGTTATACAGTTCTGGAAAGGGTTAATAAATTTTGTTAATAATTATTTGCAGCTTTTCAGTAACAGAGATGAGGAAATGAAAGCTAGAAGAAAGGTTAAATTAATTATCTAAAGTCAGAGTCAGAAAAAATCCTATTTAGGGAATAGAACATTAAGTCATTGAGTTTCTAGTCCAGTGTATACTATTACATAGACAACCTTTTTTATTATTTTGGGTTGTAGGACCTTAAAGGGATGGCTATCCACAGTTAAGCTGATTAAGGATGGATAACCTAATTCAATTCAACACTTCTTGTTGTTGTTGAGTCATTTTTCAGTCATGTCTGACTCTTCATGACCCATTTTGGGGTTTTCTTGGCAAAGATACTGGAGTAGTTTTCCATTTGCTCTCCAGCTCATTTTACAGATGAGGAACTCAGGCAGACTTAAGTGACTTGTCCAGGGTCACCCAGTTAGTAAGTGTCTGAGGCCAGATTTGAATTCAGGAAGATGAGTCTTCCTGACTCCACACCCAGCGTTCTATCAGCATCCTATCTGCTATACCACCTAATTGCCCCAAACACTTAGTAGTCACCCACTATTTGAAGGCTTGGGGGTGATGAGATATGAGAGACAGAATGCTATAGAAAGAGCCCTATGCTTGGAGGAGAGATCTGAGTTTGAATCCTGTCTCTGATACTGCCTACTCTGGGACCATCAGCTTATCATCTTGAATATTCTGACCCTCAGTTTCTTCTTCTATAAAATGGGAATAATTATATCTTTAGTACTTGCCTCATAGGATTTTCATGAGGTTCAAGTGAGATCACGTATATAAAATGTTTCATAAACGTTAAGGTGATATATAAATGTAGCTATTACTATATTATTGTTATGACCAGTAACTAATGCAAGTTAAAAATAAGAACAGTGTCTATAAGGCCAGAGAGATGAGAGATTCATGAAAGAAGTGTGTCCTCTAGCTGGGGCATTGGAAAAACCCTCCTGAAGGAGTTAGTGCCTGGAATAGGATTTGAAAAATGGGGGAATTTTCAACAGGCAGAAATGTGGAGGAAGCCTGTCCAGAAATGGGAGATGACATGTGCAAATGCTGAGAGAGGTGACTGAGGGCAGGATGAGAACAGGAGGTAAAGAATAATTGAACTTGACTGGAATATGCAGTGTATAAAGGGCAGTAATGTGCAGTAAGACTGGAAAGGTAGGTTGGAGAAATGGGAATCTGGCTAAAGTCCCATTTTCTGAAAAATTATAAGCTTTGAAATGAGAAGCCTTACTAACATAGGTCAGTGGATGATGTCAATGGCTTTAAATATCTCCTTCTGCTAGTCTACAGACACCGTTTAATCATGGAATAATGGAATTTTACACTTATAAGCAACCTTAAAGGTCATCTAGTTGGGACAACTGGATGTCAGTCTGCAGAAGATTTAACATAGATTCAGACACTGTTCTAGCTGCATGAGACTTTAGAGATCATTTAGTTCAATCCCCTAATTTTACAAATGAGAACACTGAGGCCCCAAAATGTTAAGTGACTTCCCAAGGTCATGAGGTAATGAGTGGTGATCAGGATTCAAACCTGGTCTTCCACCTCTAAACCCAGGGTCCTTTGTGATAGACTTACTGTGCATAAGAACAAATCAAAAGAGAATTCAATTTGGAGGCAGAAGATCTGGGTTCTAATCCCACATCTACCATTTATAACCTCTAGAACCTTAAACAACTCACTTCATCTCCTTAAGCATTTATTTCCTCATCTATAAAAATAAACATTAAACAAAATAATTTCCAAAGTCCTTTCCAACCCCAAAACCTAGGATCTTACCTAAACCTGTCTATGCTATTTTAGTGAGGGGAGGAAGAGGGGTGGGAAATTATGTTGAAATGTAAGTTTTTGTAAATTAATTAAATTACAATCATTTCTAAACAGTACCATAGATTCACCAGCTACAGTTTTAAGAGCTCAATTTCAATATTTCAAGGATCTTCATTTCCTCCAACAGCAAAGATGGCAACCCTTCTATAGGTCATTCTTGCCTCCAGGACCAAAAAATTCATCACCTTTGGGTCAGCCCACTGCTGAGTTTCTCTAAACTTAATTACAGTCTGACCTCTGAAAAACAGACACAGTCTCTCCATGTGCCTGGCCTAAAAGCCTTTTCAGCTTAGTAGGCCCTAGCAGAGCTGGCTCTCCCCTCGAAGAAACCAGATTTCAGCTTATTTCATAGTGACCCATCAGGGAAAGACTTTAGCAGAGGAAGCATTCAATAAAATGAGAAGGTAGTGAGACAGTAAGACTTTGAGTCAACCAGAACACACACACACACACACACACACACACACACACACACACACCCCAGTATTTTATTGGTGTTGTTTCTGGGTATACATATCAACCAATTAATTAACAAACATGTATTTATTTATTTTACAGAGGCAGTTAGGTGGAACAGCTGGACAGGGAATCAAGAAGACATGAGTTCAAATATAGCCTCAGACATTTACTAATGGTGTTATCCTAGGCAAGTCACTTTAACCTCTGTTTGCCTCTGTTCCTTCAACTGTAAAATGGGCATAATAATAGCATCCATATTACAGTATTGTTGTGAAGATCAAAGGATATAATATTTATAAAGCACTTAGCATAGTGCTTGGCACATAGCAGGTGCTAGAAAATTATTTATTCCTTTTCCTTCCCCCAAGTGTCTACTATGTTTAAGGCACTGTGCTAGGTGCTAGGGATACAAGGAGTTTATATCTTAATTTCAGAACCAAGTCCATATGTAAGTATATGCAGCAAAAGTATAATTAGAATAAATAGAATATAGTTAAATACCTCATTGAAAGGAACTAGCAGTTGGGGCAATCAGGAAAGACTCCATGTACAATGGGGTGTTTGAGCTGCCTCTTGAAAGAAGAAAGGGACTCTGATAATAACAGGGTGATATGGAACAGGAAATGGGGGCAACAGGTGAGCTTTGCTCCTAGTATTATCTTTTAATTGCCATGAAAAGGAAACTAAGAGCCACACCAAAAGGTAAGCAAAGAAGGCAGGGTGATCACATTCTACCCAACCCATGTTCAAGCCTATGCATCTCTCTAGGACCTTTCCAGCAACTCAGTCATTCCAATGGGAGTAGAAGCACCTAAAATGAGAGAGGTTCTGCACCCCAAGAGCCAGGATTCTCTCAGGAGCTAACTCCATCCCAGTTCCCTCCAGTCAGTGGGAGCCATCTTCCTATGAGACCAAAGCTGCTCACCTGTTCATAAGGAGAGGAAAACACTCAGGAACAATCCAATGAGCTGAATTAAAGAATGAAGGACTTGGATGTTGTTGACCCAAAATTTTCCCAGTGATCTCTTCCAAAGAGGCAGTGTCTGTCCTTTGTAATTGGGAATCTGACCTACAGACCCCCAAATTACCCATAATCTTATAAGAATGGCAGCAACACAAATCCCTTCAAAGACTGGGCTCCACAGAGAGCTCTGTACTGATCTAAACCTTAATTGCTCTTCCAGAACATTAAGCTCCAATTCTGCTACCACCTCCTCATTTGGCTTTATAATTACAGAGGCCACAGAAAGATACCAGGCTCTGGTGCACCCAGCACAGATAGGGAGATTAACTCAACCACTGTTTGTGTTTCCCTGAGAAATTCAGAGGGCATGACCACAAACCCAATACCAAGTGTCAGGCACCCAGGAAGTCAACTAGCTAAGTGTGAACATGTTAAGGGAACCCTGTCTGTGAGTGAGCATTTTACTAGGCACTGTGGGGATATGAAAAGGTATAAAGGAAGGTAGAGAGAAAGGATCTTTCTTTCAATGAGAGTAGGAACTATAGCTGTAATGCCCAGCTCAGATTTTTACAATACTCTCATGCGCCTCCCACCTCAAACATTTACATAAGCCATTCCCTATATTGGTATAAGCATGTGCTACTTTCAAACTTGGCAATTGTGCTGGATTAAAAGGGGACAATGACAAAGGGAAACAAATACGAGGCTTGCATATGGCAGAATAAAATAAAGAAAGCAGCTTGCAGGGATAATGTACTTACCCAGAGCAAAAACTGCCTCTGAGTTTTGTTTCCTAGCTGTTTGCATAAGAACAGAGAACTTTAGAATTCAAAACTGGGGAACCCTGAACTGCAGAATTATTTTGTGATTATTGGGCAGATGCCTGTTGCCTGGCTTTGGCCTGGCCTGCAAAGAATAAAATTTGGTAAATGTACCATAATTCAGAGTAAGGTCTCTCTTGGAGGTGACACAGCCCTGAACCAGGAACGTGGGTCTGAGAAAAGATTTTAGATCCTGGGACACTACCTTGCTACTTGCTGTCTGGGAGATGGAAATCCCTCACAATCCAGCCCAGCTCAAGAGAGTAGAGCTAGAGAAGCTTCAGCAAATGCCAGGCTGCTACTTCTTCTGGAAGAATGTAGCACTACCCTGCTACCACAGAGGCCCAGTGCAACACAGGTACCACAACCATCTGTAAACTCTGTGAGAATGATCAACAAACAAGAGAAAGGGCCCCAAGGCCCACAATTTCAGAATCATGACTTGCCCTGGCTCCTTGTGTTCCCTATACACGTGCCTCACCATAATGGTATTTTAAGTTCCTTCTAACTGTCCCTATGGCTATTGTGCATATTTGAGTGAGAATGAGCCCAGGTTTATGGATGAAGTATTATGTATTATTTTTGCCTTTGTGAAGAGTTCATTGAGAGTTTAGAGGCTACACTAGTCAGAGTAGCCACCTTGAGTTTCTCCTAGAGCCCTCAGAGAATTAGCAGCTGGTTTTCTTGGTACCCAAACTGCTACTTTCAGGTATGAGTTGAAGGAAGAGGCCAAAATGGGGAGGAGAGATTCTGTTGTACCTGAAATTCTCTTTCTCTTCAACTCTGCCTCTCATATTTTTTATCTGCCTTCAAGACTCAGTTCAGGTGCCACCATTTCTATCAAGCCTTGCCCCAAGATGTGAGTGTGCCTACCCTCCTCAAATTTTCACTTTGTTCTCTGCTTTGCTGCCTTCATGTGTGTGTGTGTGTGTGTGTGTGTGTGTGTGTGTGTGTGTGTGTATACCAGTGCTCTATCCACTTTGGCACTTAGATGCCCCAATGTAGAAGTAGTTTGGAGAAAAAAAGTCTGGGTAGAAGGAATAGTGGTGTTAATGATGAAATTAAATTAACTAAATTAATTAAAAGATCTGGATCAGCATTTGGGGGTAATCATTGTGGTCCCACATGTGATGGTGCTAAAAGGAATAGAAAGGAGTGCTAAGAGTAACTGTAGACCCAATCTCATTGGATATGTCTGAGGTGGTTGTTGCTATGGTAGCAAAGATGGCCAGTCAGCTTGACTTTTGTCTTGCCACTGGACTTTGATAACTCTGGAAAAGAGAGTGAGGCTGATGACTTCGTGCAACTCTGCCTTACTTCAATCCAATTCAGGAGCAAAGTCAAGACTTCACCCTCCTGATGTGATTGGTCCTCTTCAAAAACAAAGCACCATCAACAACAACAACAAGGAGTACTTTCTAGACTCACTCTCCCAGAGTAAGATTGGCTAAATCTGTCTTTCAGGGTTTTAGTGTTATCCCTAAAATAATCAAGGTGTCTTTTCTTTCACTCCATCTCAAGACCCCATTCCTATAGGGAATCTCTGCCACTGCTGTCAGTACTAACACCACTTCATCAATTAACATCAATTAGCTTTTAAAAAGGAATATTTATTTCAAAGATATAGTAAGAACAGAAATATAAACATTTCCTCCTCAATATGTTGGGGCACACTTTTCTCTACCCCTCTGTGCCAGGGGGAGAGGAGTAGCATTGAACTTAATTCAATATCTACATAGTATTGGTCCCACCAAATTTACGTCTATATATGGCATCACTATTGACTGAGTCCTTGTCTCAACTATCATTGGGCTGGGGCTCAAAATTTAATCCTCGGAATCTCAAGCTAACTGCAAAACCTGCATGGACACAACTCCTATATCTGTTGGTGGGATCAACTCACCATGTGGTTAGCATGCAGAACTAGTTATAAAACATATAAGCATGCTACAAATATCTCCAAGCAATTTGATTACATAACATCACAAACGTCTGAAAGCAGGCTTCCCAGCTTCTTCCACAGGGGAATTGGATCACTCATGCATACTGATGCTTACCTATGTGGATTTGTTGGCCAGTCTCCAATTAAATAGAGAGAAAAAGATAGATAGATGATTATGAATATATGCATACATACACTTATATATAAATACATGTATGCATACATACTTCTATACTTATAATTTGTTTGTTTGTTTATTTATTAAAAATTAAGCACCTTGAGGACAAGGAGTCTTTCATTTTTTTCTTTAAATTCCCAGCAACTTAGTCCAGTGCCTTATGTGAGGTGCTTAGGAATTATTTTACTGAATTGAATTCTCAAAATAATTTATCTGAATTTTTCAAATGCATATTATATATATAGTTTTCTTGAAAGTATATAGTTTACAGTGTTTAAAATTACACGAATAAGAAATGATTCACAGCTCCAAAAATAATGTTAGGTCAATATCCCTTCATTGATGTCATTTGCTCAAGTGTTGAAGAAGAGGTAATAGCATAGCAACCACAGTAGCATAGATAAGAAACAAGTGTATATGTGGGTATGTGTGTTTGTTGTTGTTGTTCAGTCATTTTTCAGTCAGTCATTGTGCAACACTTCATGACATATACAATTGCTGTCTTTTACCTCAAAGAGGACCAAAATGACCCTACCACATTGGGGTCAAGGTACAGTGTGTCCTCCTGTGGTTGATCAGACCAAAATAAACTCAGAAGATTCTACCACAGGTTGGACACAAATAGTTCAAATGAACATTTGGAGTGGAGATGTCTAAATTTATGCTATCTCACATTTCTTTTGTGCTACTGCAATTCCACTTTGCTCACAGAATACAGAGCTTTCTTTGATGCAAACACGTCATGCTAGATGGTCCTTTGTCAGTGTCTCCTATGTCTCCCAATTGATTTTAAAGTTCTTCAGAGAGACCTTCATTGTACTTGTATTGTTTCTTCTGACCTCCGTGTGAGCACCTTCCTTGTGTGAGTTCTCCATAAAATAGTCATTTAGGCAAACATATGTTTGGCTTTTGAACAATGTGTTCAGCCCATTGAGGTTATGCTCTCTGTAGTAGAGTTTGAGAGCTTGGCAGTTCAGCTTGAGAAAGGACCTCAGTGTCTGGTACCTGATCTTGCCAGATGATCTTCAGAATCTTCCTAAGACAACTCAAATGGAAGCAATTCAGTTCCTTGGCATGACAGTGGTACACTTTCCAGGTTTCACAAGCATACAACAATGAAGTTAGCACAATGGCTCTGTAGACCTTCAGTTTGGTAGGCAGTCTAACACTTGTTCACAGCATTCACAATTTCTCCATTTGCTATAACTGATGGTTTTACATATGGATGATGTGGTGCAGGCTGATGGAGAACTTCTGTTTTCTTGGTGTTAATTGTAAGGCCAAAATTAGCACAAGCATCAGAGAATCAATCAATACTCTGTTGCATTGCAAGTCATCTGTGAAAAATTCATGCACCAACTCTCCCTTCACTTTAGTCTTCACTTGTACTCTTTTCAAGTTAAATAATTTACCATCAGTGCCATAGCTGACCTTGATGACATTGTCATCCTCATTGAAGGTATCCAGCAATGTCACAGAAAACACCATGCTACAAAGCATGGGAGCAAGCACATAGCCCTACTTCAGTCCATTGGTGACTCAGAAAACATGAGAGCATTGTCCATTATCCATAACCCAGGCAAGTATGCCATCATGAAACTGATATACAATATTGATGAACATCTCTGGGCAACCAAATTTTGGCATAATTTTCCACAAGTCTTTACAACTGACATTATCAAAGGACTTGGTCAGATCAATGAATGTTGTGTACAGATCGCTGTTGTGCTTCTGGCATTTCTCCTGGACTTGTCAAGCAGTAAACATTATATCGACCATTCCTTGGCCCTTTCTGAAGGCACACTAGCTCTCATGCAGATGACCATGTTCCAGGTGAAGAATCAGCCTACTAAAGAGGACTCTGGCAAGAATCTTGCCAGCAATGAGAGAGAGAGAGAGAGAGAGAGAGAGAGAGAGAGCCCTGTTATTGTCACAGGACAACCTATTTCCCTTTTCTTTGTGGAGATAGACAATGGAGGCATCCTTGAATTCCTGGAGAATAATCTCCTCTTGCCACATAACCTAGAAGATTTAAGTTATCTTTTGTATGAGCAGTGACTCCCCTACTTTGTGAATCTCAGCTAGAATAGAATCTGCACCAGGTGTTTTGCCACATGAGAGAAGCCTAATGGCATTTGAAATTTCTTCTTCAGTTGGAAGTTCACCTAGAGAAAGGTTAACTTCAACCTGAGGTACATAGTCAATGGCTTCAGCATTGATCGATGACAGTCTATTGAGGGAACTATGGAAGTCTTCAACCCATCTCTCCAGGATCTTGTCCTTATCAATCAATGTGGCTCCATCAGCACTGAGTAGTTGAGATGCACCACAGGTCTTTGGCCCATAAATAGCCTTCAGGGCATCATAAAAGTGTTTGGATTGTTACTATCAGTGTAAAAATGAATTTAATCTGCCTCTTTACTGAGCCAAGAATCCTCACTCTCTAAGCTTCACTTGTACTTTGATGGAGTTAAATGCTGCCTTCTTAGAGGTGGATGAGCTAATCCTGCTAGTAAATCTTGTGGGGTTCTCATTTTCTGTTTAACAGCTTTAGAATTTCCCTGTCATTTTCATCAAACTAATCTTGATGTTTGTGAATGTTCTGGCCCAGATGAGTAAATGCAGTGCTGTATACCAAATTTCTGAAAGCTGCCCACTCCCTTTCTGCTCTGCTGTTTCCCACCATGGGTTGGCCCAGCTTTCTTTCCAAATAAGTAATGTTCATGCTTGGAGAAGTCCTCTGATCTGCTGACATTGTCTTCTGATAGTTGTCTTGCCCAGAGGTCACTGCTTTTGTGGAATGCTAATGTTTAGCTTAGAGAAAATAAATCTGTGATTGGTCCAGCACTCTGCACTACACATCACCTTTCTCACTCACATTGTATCTCTTCTCCTTACAATGACATAGTCTATTAAACACCAGGGTAGGATCCCTGCCTGTCAAAGCAAGCAGGCCATGGCTGGGTGAGCACAATTTTTAGGGCACCTTTTTTAGCCCCTTCCTCACACCAGAAGGTGAGCAGTGGGGTCTTTTAAAAAGGCTGCTCAGACACCCATAGGGTTGCTGAATCCCACTGCTGCTTCAGTCCAGTGAGATGACCCTATGGCCTGGGTTGCCTGTGTGCAGGGTTGTGACTACAGTTCCCAGTGTATCCACACCTGCTGCTTCATCACTTGCCTGTCACCACAGAACGCTGAGGTAGGTAAAAATGGTAAACTGGTATGAGTGGTGTCTTTTGATTTGAGCATAAATTGGATTTAAATAAGGCAGAGTTGTGTGGAGTTGTCAGTTTCACTGTCTCTTCCAGAGTCCGGTGGCAAGACAAAAACCAAGACAACTAGTGATGGTCCAGGATGACTTTGGCTTCTTTGAAATCTAACTCAGCTCTAAGGACTCTGCAGCATGTGCTTCAGCTGCCTCCATGGCCATTGGCACACATTGTTCTCATCTTCCCACCAGGGAAGTGTTCACATGATTGGGGTAGACACCCCACTGAGGAGTTGGAGACCTCTCCATTATCCTCAACCTGGTTTAGCCTCTCTGCTGAGGCTGATTTTACCAAGAAGTTATAACATGCACAGCAGCCACACCCTGGTAAAATCACCTCAGCAGAGAGGCTAAATCAGGCTGAGGATAACGGAGCGGTCTCTCCCTCCCTGCCACCACCCTCCTACCCACTGAGAAAGCAAACAACATGTTATCAATTATACATATGAAATCATGCAAAACATATTTCCATATTAGCTATATCATAAAAAAGTAAGAAAAATCAAGAAAATGAGAAAATCACACTTCAATTTGCACTCAGAGTTCATCAGTTCTCTCTCTCTGGAGGCTGAAACCATTTTTTATCATGGGTCCTTTGGAATTGTCTTGAATCATTGTATTGATCAGAGTAGCTAAGTCTTTCTCAGTTGATCATTATTACAATATTGTTGTTACTCTATACAATGATCTCCAGGTTCAGCTCCCTTCACTTTGCATCAATTCTTATAGGTGTCCCCATGTTGTTCTTTTTTTCTGAAATCACCCCCCTTGTCATTTCTCATAGCATAACAGTATTCCATCACAATGTCATGCGATAACTTCTTCAACCATTCTCCAATTGATGGATATCCCCTCACTTTCCAATTTTTTGCCACCACAAAAGTTTTCATTTTTAAGATGGCAATCCCAGAGCTTATATTCCAAAACCTCAGAACTTCAATTCCCATCAGGTATGTTTTTGTGCTCCTGTAAGGGCTTGTGATACCTAATGGGAATCCTATGTTTCTGGGGTTCAAGGGAAAGAGGCTACCAAAGATGGAAAAGTTACAGAAATAAAGGTAGAAAAATACCAAAGATAAACTTTGCTACCAACACAATTGTGCCATATTGTTCAAAAAAGTGAGCTTGCAGTTTGATGGTATTTAAATTATTTATCAAGTCACACAGGGGTGTTTGGTGTGTTCAGAGAGGACTAACACCTCTGATGTCAGAACTTGCCAAGTCCTTTTCAGGGCTGCTCGTCTCCACCTTTGGTGTTCACCTATCACCCAACTCTTACCTGTGACTCCAAGAAGCTGCAGATGGGTTAAACTAGGTTGACGGTGACTGACAGGCCTCAAACCCATTCATGAGTTAGGCAGATGTATACCCCAAGTATGTGAAGACTTCCCCTGGATGGAATGGGTGAATAAGAACAATTTGTTCCAAGAATCATCAACATGGCTGAAACAGGTCCTGTGGAGCACTCAGAGCTTGCTCAGAAACTGAAGATGACAAAGGTCATCCACTGCATTCCTAGCCAATGCCAGTCATCTTGACTTTTGTCTTGCTACTGGACTTCAATGACTGTGGAAGTGAGAGTGAGGCTGATGACTTTGAGTAACTCTGCCTCACTGAAATCCAATTCACATGCAATTCAAAACATCACTCCATGATGTCACTGATCCTCTTTGAAAATTAAGGACAAACAATAAGAAGTCATACAACTTATTATGTTGATTACCTAGGCAAGACTATGGAACCATGTGGCCCCTCTAGGTCCTCAAGTGAGGCCCTTTGACTGAATCCAAACCACAGATTCTGAAATTTGGATTCATTCAAAGGGCCAGATGTGGCCTCAAGACTTCAGGTACTCCACCACTGACAAAGTATAATAGGAAATGCTACTGATCTATCTCGGCAACTTGTTGAGGGCCCATTACCTCACCTCTACCTTGATATACCTTACAACTATAGCAGTGCTACTTTTTCACAAGTTTACTCTACAGTTGCATTTCAGATCATAGACCTATACAATATTATAGTTGGAAGGAACCTTAGAGATCATCTTATCTCATCTAATCCCTTCATTTTATAAATGAGAAACTGAGGCTCGGGGAAGTAAAGTGATTTGCCCAGATCCATACTTGGGACTAGACACCAAGTCTTCTATTTCTCAGTCAGATGTTATTTCCAGTACAACTTACCTTACTTTGTCTTATGATTGTGAATCTTCCTGACACTAATGTAAAACCTAGAGCAGGCCTTCTTAAACTTTTTCCACTTGCAGCCTCCTCAGTCATGACCCACAGTTTAAGAAGGGCTAAAGAGGGGCCAGCTAGATAGTGCAGTGGATAAAGCTCCTGCCTTGGAGTCAGGAACCTGAGTTCAAATCCAGCCTCAGACACTTGACACTTACTAGCTGTGTGACCCTGGGCAAGTCACTTAACCCCAATTGCCTCACTAAAAACAAACAAACAAACAAACAAACAAAGAGGAATGGAAGAGAATACAGATGATATTAACCATTGTAGAGAGAAGAGATAGATCAGTAGACTGATGTGTGTGTTTGTGTGTATGTGTGTAGGTATTAAAAATATGCCTGAATGTTGGGAGTGTGGATAATGGATAAGATGACATTTGATGTCTACACCTCTCTATCTTCCAACAAAATTCACCAATGGAAGTGAAAACTTCAAATCTACCAGGACTTTCTCTGGTCTTTCCCTTGTTTCCTTTAAATTCTTACACTATAGGTCGAGATTCTTTTCCCTTTGGGTTTTTTTGTTTTGTTTTGTTTTGTTTTGTCTTGGTTTTTTTTCAACCCCAGCACAATGCCTTCCATTATTAGGTGCTTAGTAAATGTTTGTTGAAACAAATACAACCTTGCAATAAGCAATTAAAGTACATAGGATAAGAGTACTCAAGAATTTAATTCAGTTTCTTATCACCCAAACGTCACTATGTAACATAAGATATTTATGCACCAAAGTGGTCTAGAGATTAGATTTGGATTTGGAGTCTGGAAGACCTGAGTTCAAATCCAGCCTCAGATACTAACTAGCTCTGACTCTGTGCAAGTCACTTACTCTCTGCCCGCTCCAGTTTCTTCATCTGGAAAATTGGGGGGAAAGGGTTTTTGTGAAGATAAATTGAAATATTTGTAAAGCTCTTTGTAAACCTAAAAGTGCTACATAATGCTAGCTATTATTATTATTTCTGTTTCTATTATTAATATTCCTTTCTTCTATTCTGATCCCCTCTTCTTTTCCTACCTTCTCCTTAAAGCAGACCCCTGGATTGCCTACTAAGTACATGATGATTATGTTTTGGGGAAGAAAAGCAACACTGGATGGAAATCAGGAAACCTGTGTTTTAGAGCTGAATTTACCACTTTCTATGACTTTCTAACTTCTAATTCATGTACAAAATGATGCCCAAGGTCCTTTCTAGATCTAAAAAGTCTATGTTTAGATTATGGATAGACCGCTAGTTTGGAGCATCTCTGTTTCTAGAATTGTTCCTCCTTTACTTCTCCAAATGCCCACAGCACTTATTTCTTCCCTATCCTATGGCACTGATCATGGTCTAACTTCTATTGTTGTTACTTGTAGGTATATCATATTTTCCACCCTGCCACATATAATCTATGCCTAACATAGTGCCTTACAGATAATAGCTTCACAGTTTAGAGCTGGAGGGGACCTTAATGATGAGAAGATATGTAACTCCAACAAAATTTGAACTCAAACTATTCAAATAAGCCATCAATTTTAAATTATTTGAAATGGGGGGGGAGAGACAAAGACATTGACTGTCGTTATCCCTTATCCCCCTAAATAGTGCCTTAATTTTTTTATATAGTAGACTACTCTCTCCTTCTGGCCTTCCATGATATTGTTCTCTCTTCATGCTTCTCCTGCCTATCTGAATGTTTCTTCTTAGTTTCTTTTGCTGGTTCAATGTCCATCTTCTAGTCTTAAGCTTGAATACCCACCCAACTTCTGATGTGAGCCTTCTCTTTTCTCTCCTTTGCTGATCTCAATAAGTCCTACGAGTTCAATTATAATCTCTTTGTATATGACTCCCAAATAAGCCCCATTTATCTTCTGAACTTCAATTCTTCATCACCAACTGCCTTTGCTAAATCTCTGCCAGGATATCTAACTGGCATCATGAAGTCAACATCCCCCAAATGAAACTCAGCATCTTTCCCCGAACCTCAAACCTATCCCTCCTCCAAACTTCTCTTTATTTTTTTCCTGAGGACACTATCATCTTCCAAGACTCAGAGGCTTGTAACTTCAAAATCCTTTACTCTTCATTTCCCCTCATCTATCATGTCCATTTAGTGACTAAGTCTTATTGATTCTAGGGCAGCTAGGTGGTACAGTGAATAAAATACTGGTCCTGGAGTCAGGAGGACCAGAGTTCAAATCTGGCCTCAGACACTTGTTAGCCATGTGACCCAGGGCAAATCACTTAATCTTGTTTGCCTTAGTTTTCTCATCTGTAAAATGACCTGGAGAAGGAAATGGTAAACCATTCCAGTATCTATGTCATGAAAACCCTCAATGGGATCATGAAGAGACAGATATGACTGAAAACAACTGAACAACAACAACTATGTCTATAACATCTACAGCATTCACCCTTTTCTCCATTCATGCAAGTACTTCAAGCACTCATTTCTGTTCACCTATACTATTTCATAGCCTCTTAATTAGTCCCTCTGCTTCCAGTCTTTCCTCTGTCCAACTCATCTTCTACACAGATTCCAAAATAATCTCCCTAAGGCAGAAATCTGATAATGCCACTCTCCTGTTCAATGACTCCCTATTGCCATCAGAACAAAATACAAAGAGCTTGGCATTTAAGACCCTATATGGTTTGATTCCAAACTACCTTTCCAGACTCATTTCACATTATTTCCTTTCAAGTATTCTGTGCCCTAGCCAAACAGAACTACTAGCTTTTCCTTAAACTTGAAATTTCTATTTCTGCCACTGAGCATTTAAGTAAGCCATTCCCTATGCCTTGAATGTACTTCCTCCTTATTGCTGCCTCTCAGAAGCCTTCCTTTAAAGCTATCAATAATTAATGGTCTCTTCCTCCTGAAAATCGCCTTGTGTTTATTTATGTGTGTACATGTAGTCTTCTGGTAGAACATAAGCATGAAGGAGAGTAATGTATAATCATGATGAAAAGGTAGTTTTGAAACAATTTGAGAAAGGCTTGAAATGTCAAACAGAGGAGTTTTTGACTCTAGAGGTAACCAGGAGTCACTGGAGTTAATTAGGTAGAAGGGCCAGTGTAGAAACCCCAGAACAAAAAGGGATGTGTTCTCTTAGTTCTTATCTACTAACTGCAGGCATTCTCATACTTGGACAGAGGATGATGTTCTTATTAGATCTATAGTTGCAGGTGCTGCCTACCTGCCCCCAGACCTCACCTGTCCTACATCCCTAATTGTAGCACCATTTGGAGCTGACTCTTGACTGGTGGAAAACAAAAGTAGTACTTTTCATTTTTAATAATACTATTGTTGCTGTTGTTAATAAAAATATTGTTTACAGACCACTTTCACAGGCACTATATCATTTAATTCTGACAATCCTGTAAGAAGGTAGTGTCCTCTTGAAATTTTTGTTTGTTTTTTTGTTTTGGGTATTTTTGTGTGCTGAACTACAGCTATATTCCACTGGTCATGACAGTGTGGGACTTACACATGTAGCTTCTCCTTGCCTTATATATATAATAAAAAGAACCTGGAGATTATAATACTAGCTAGCATTTATATAGCACTTTAACTTTTGTGAATCACTATAGATGTAATATGCCATTTGATCCTCATAACCGTCCTGGGAAACAGGTGCTAATATTATCTCCATGTTACAGATGGTTAACATGTGGAAACAGAGATTCAGTGACTTGCCCAGAGTCACACATCTAAGTGTCTGAGGCTGGGTTTGAACTCATGTCCTTCTGATCCCAGGTCCAGCATTCTATCCCAACTGCTCCACCTAGCTACCTATGATTACCTCTCATTAAACTAGCCCCCAATAAAAATATTCCTTTCAAATACCAAATCTTATTGTTGTTGTTGATGATGATGATGATGTTTTTAGTAGCCAAATCACTTACAACTTTTACTGATAATGTCTTCAGCTTGGTTTTAATTTCAAATAATATTCTCAGTCATTAAAGATTAATTTGGTTTTACACAAATGGGTTCCATTAAAGTCTCCAAATGGATTTCATTTTGTAATTTTACTCACAAAGTGAATGCCCCCATCAAAACAGTGAGCTACTTGAGTATACCAAACATGATTTAGGTGGGTTATAAAAATCAGAATCAAATAATCCTGACCCTTAGCTTTTAACCCCTAATCTAAAGTGCAGATAAAATATTTAAAATAAAGAAGTATGCCTAGATGAAGTAGGTGCACATTACATGGCAACAAAAGGTTTTTTCATTGAGAACTACATGGTTTCCCTCTAGTAATCTGAAGAGTTACTGACTTACTTCTGCTCTGGAATACCCATTAAAGTCCCTGCTGCATAGGGACAGCGAATGAGAGGCTTTCCTTTGGCTCAACTCATGATATTTCTTCTGTATCCACTGAATAAATAGTAATAACTATCAATGTGTTGGGATTTGGGGAAAGTGGAAGGAAGGGCCTTGGGAGTAGGCATACTACCTAGTTTAATTTAATGTTTCCTTTTAATGATCTGAAAGTAGGCAACAGGTTAATCAAACTTGCCAACTCTTGGAAGAAATCTACTAATGCTAAGATGAAGTGTGGTATCATATTGCAGCAATGCTTATTTGATCCTTTGACACTAGTGTGCTATGAACCCCTAAAGACATGGAAAACCCTAGAGCCCCTTGAAATTCCTTTTTTGCCCATTCCATGGCCTGTCTTTTCCTACAGCCAATGGGACATGTCCTACTCCCCATTATGTTCTTTGGGAAGACTGTGATAAGCCTCCCTGGTGGCCAACAAAACAAAGTTGCTCCATCCACCTGGCAGATGGTCAGGAAAACACATTCAGAAGAGTGGCTCTGCCCTTGGACCCCCTTAGGAAATTCCTGGCCTGACCAACCCAGGAACCAGCCACTGAGTCCCCATCTGCTCACCTATTACTGCTGATAAAACTTGACCTTCATCCATAGCAAAACCTTATAACCCCTTGCATTTTTCTTTCAAGAGAGTTCAAAACTCTAACTCCAGGGTCACATATGTGCTCTCTACTCTTGTCCTATGCCACAGGGAACTGTCCTTCCCTTTAGGCTGCACCTAGAGCTCCATTAAGCTGCTTCCCCATATTACTGCCTTCTTCTCCTCTCCAATCTACATTATTTGCCAACTGGCAACTGTGGTATCAATGTACCACCAATAAATCTGCCCCTGAGTGACTTAGGGTGCCTTTCTTCTGATGCCTCCAAAACCAGGCAGCAGCTAGTGATGGACAGTTCTCCTTATATGGAGTGCTGTCAGACCCCTCAGCAGTCATCCTACTACCGCAATGAGCATGACACTGTTATGAGCACAAGGGCTGTGGGCCTCAACCCTTTGTCCCAACAAACAGGGATTCCCACCCCTTGAGAACTGCCCTATTAGTGAGAACTGGACCACATGTAAAACACATGGAAATAGAACTGAATTTCAGATAGCAGTCAGAGATTTGTCTCAGGGCACTAATATTCAGAGGACACTAAGTATTCATACTTTTTCAATAGCTACAAACAATGTGACCTGACACTTGACTAGACTAATTAGTTAAAATAGGAAGCCCTTAGATGGGTGCTTCCTTTTTCCCCCACTCTCCACCCTTGTGAATGATCACACTCCAGATTAGCACTTCTCCAGATCAGTCTTCCCTATATTTCTACTCTGAGATCAACCTCCCCATGGCACCAGCAGTGACTTCTTGGGTATCCTGGGGTCTCTATCCCAATAGGACCTTGTATCCTAAGGCCTGAGATCCACTTCCACTGCTTCCAAAAACCAAATTTTTATAAAGTTTATTGGAGAGTGCCTACCATGCTTCTTGCCCAGAGTGTGTTTTGTGGAGCTTGTCCCAGATTCCAGAATGGGTAGCTATGGCTCTGCCAAACTTAGACTCAAAAGACCTGTTTTCAAGCCCTGGCTCTATTAACCACTATCTGTGTGAACTTGGGCAAATTATTTTACCATTGAAGGCCTCAGTTTCCTCATGTAAAAAGTGGAGGATTGAAACTGATGACCTCTAAGGTCTCTCTCAGTTATAACAATGATTCTCTCAGGTAATATAAATGAACCTAGACATGTGGACAGAAAATGAACAGTGAGCATAAACCTTAACCAATAACTTAAAAGACTTGGGGGTGGAGGGTCAAAGGGAGGACAACTGGAAAAAGACAGAGGGAGATGAATTCAGGCAGTAATTAAATGAAAGGAAACAACATTAAGATTCTGGAATTTCTATAAATATACTAGATGATTTCTCTAGGTTATTCAGAGTCTTTTTCAGTGACTGTATGTCATGGTATCAAGTAATAGGAGAAGGCTTGGTGATGGGGGGATGATGATGTCTCTTTGAAAGGCTTTAGAGAGACAGTGCCTCTAACAGACCTCGAATTTAATTCTAGACATGAAAAATCTCAGAATGTGCTGAGCTCAGAGAAGAGAGAAAAACATGATTAAAGGGGTGAAGAGATTGATAGATGGGAGAAAGTTTTATTGCCTTAGTGAATTCTATTTGATTAAATGATTGGTCTGGTAAAAAGAAATCTAGAATGGAAGTCAGGAAGCTTGAGATTTTGCGTCTGCTCCACCACTTGTTTTAGCCCCCATGCACGATCTTGTGAGAATCACATGAGATAATATATGTAAAAGTGAAATTTAAGATGTATCCCAAATGCAAAATATCCTAGGAGCGGATGGTTGGGGGTGAGGCAAAGGGATATGTAATTTCTTTCTGCAGGAATAAGAAAGACACATAAAAACATAGAAAGAGAAGACTTGGGTGAGATGATTCAAGAGAGCAGATGAAAGAAATAACAATGAGTAAAGAAGTAAGAATTTTGGCCTAATACCATGTTTCCCAGTAAATTTCATTCTAAGAATTCCAAGAAAGAAGCAAGACCAGAAGCTAATACCAGGACCTAGAGAAATCATCTGATCCAATTATAGAAGTTTCAGAATGATGTGTTTATGTTTGTGTATGTGTCCTAAAGTCATCAGTACATTCCCAAAGCAACCACTCAGGCATTATACAGTGAAAACTAAGTTGCCTCTTGAGAGAGAATGAGAAAATGATTTTCCAAGGACTCCTATATAGTGGTTGTAAATCCTAAAGCCTTGCCCTTGCTTCTGCTGGCTTTCTCCCCACTCCTCAAAGCCCCTCCATTCCACCACATCCTTCACTTCCTTCCCTTACAACAGTATAGTCCTCAAGCAGCAAGTTCAGTGTTCAATTTGCATTAGAGAATCTCGTAACTCTTCACACCATGGTTCTTTCTCAAAGCTGTCTCTGCCTAATCTAATATCACAGCAACGGTCTTGGTGAAAGGCTTAGTCAGTATATTGCATGATGTTTGATTCTATTTGTCATGATCTGCTCCTCAGGAGGCAAATTCACATCACTATTTGCAGTATTGCACATAAACATACCATATATTGAAATTTTTCCCACACAAAGCATCTTGGTCTTCTATTTCTTCAGCAGAGCTTTTAAAAAAATCCAGGCAGATGATATCGAAGACCTCATCACATTTCCATTGTCCAGGGAATAGAGAA
Source organism: Vombatus ursinus (assembly GCF_900497805.2). Taxonomy (NCBI): domain Eukaryota; kingdom Metazoa; phylum Chordata; class Mammalia; order Diprotodontia; family Vombatidae; genus Vombatus; species Vombatus ursinus. Next base: position 70,327,894 of record NW_020954569.1, on the reverse strand, counting down.
TCATCCAAAAGGTTTCAAAAGGAAATCACTACCTACTGATAGTCAACATTGCTGTCACTTACCAGATGTCTAGCTTTTGTTGGCACTAATGTGGATAATTTCTGTGCAGGGCAATGAATGAAAGTATTGGTCATCCTGCAAAGCTTCATTCTTGAATATGCTCTTTATCCATTGATTCCAAACGGCCTCTCTTTAGATTGAAATTTGATTTCATTTGGCTGAGTGATGCTGTTTCATTTAAACCTGTATTTGTATTGAAACTTCAAATAATGGATTCTGCTTTGTATTTCAAAAAGAATCTCTGTGTTTATAGAATCACTTTTGAGTTGCAATTACAGTTATTTGTCTCTGGGATACACAACATATAATTGGGTCAACATTGTTAATGAGCTACTAGTGTTATTGTTAATGAGTTACCAGCATTACTTTCAATGTTTCATCCCCAGCAGGTGGCAAACACAATTATGTTAAGATAGATCATTATGTTAATGTAACAAATATCCTGACCAAGGATATCATTAAAAATACTCAACTACGAGGTTAAATAGAACAACTGAATGAAGAAAACCCTACTTTGGTTCAAGTTTCATTTTCCTGTAAACCTTGTTGTTCAGCTTAGGATGAGATCTTAATATTTTATGGTTCATAAAAAATGTCTAAAGCATAGATTAAGTTCAGTTCACCTTCAGTATTCTAAACCTCAGGAAATAATTGATTTCAATATGTTGGGTTTGAGCTAATTCTTTTGAAAGATGAATTTCATAATTCATTCATTCAGCAAATTTTTATTACCCATTTCCAATATGCCCATGCTACATACTTTAGAGGATATGGAAGGAGTAGAAGACATGGTCATCTCAAGAAGATCTTGTTTCAGGAATCATACCTCTTTGACACAGACAAGTTCCTTGATCATGGTAGATGTATACTAAATATTTGTTGAATGTGAAAAAAAAAACTGAAAAAAATTTAAGCAATGGAATACTGCATAGGATTAAATGTCAAAGTGAGTGATAGGAGCAATAAACATAAAAGGAGTATAGAGAAAGAAGAGAGGTCAGTGTTGGGGAAAATCATGGATAAAGGCTAAAATAGAAGAGATGGAATTTAATCAAGGCTTTGAAAGAGAAGTGAACATTTCAGAAAAGGAAATAACATGAGCAATAGTATAAGGTAGGATTAGGTATGGGGGACAGGGAGTAGGCCAATAAGATAAACACTAAGAGCTCATATAGAAAAGTAAAGGAAAATAAGGCTGTTGAGAATGTAGAAGTCAGATTTTAGACCAGCTGAATGCCAATCTAAGGATTTTGAAACTGATCTTCTAGGCAGTGAATAAAGATATAACTTATGCAAGCCCTTTAACTTCTCTGAGTTTCAGTTTCTTCATCTATAAAATGGGGATCCAGTATAGTTCAATTAAATTAAAAAATATTAAGTGATTACGAAGCTATCATGTAGCATAATGGATAGATAATTGGCCTTGAAGCCAGGAAAACCTGGGTTTAAGTCCTACCTTTCACACTTATTGAAGTTTAATCATTTATAAATCATTTAACCTCTCCATGCTCTAGGGTAACTTTCTAAGATTATAAGTTGATGAGAAGGGAATGATCTGCACTAGTATATATGAATAGGGGGGAGGGGAGTTCTAGTCCTTTTCTCCTTACACTTAGTAAGCAGCTTCTTTCATGCAAGGACCCACTTCTCTGGGGCACCCACTAAACCTTCTTTCTAGGTTGATATTTTGGGTCATGAAATTCAACAAGTTCTAAATACAACTGATTATACTAATCTTCTAGTCTCTACATCTTCATCTTAGCAATAAGAATAATATGAGAGAATCTGTCCAATGCCTTGCTAAAATCCAGATGTACTATCTCTGTAGAAAGAGGTTATTGGACTAGATGGCCTTTGAGGTCTCTTCCAACTCTGAATCTCTGATTCAGTGATTTTAAAGTCACTACATTGCCCTGATTTACCAGTCATTTAACCCTGGCATCACCTGTCTTTGATAAGCCATGTCAACTCCCAATGATTACTAATTAGCTTTGTAAATGCTACATACCATTCTTTTAATAATTCCTTCTAGAATTTCACTGGGAATCAAAACCAAGCTCCTCGGCCTATGGTTTGAAGACTTCACTTTCTTTGTTGGTTTGTTTTGAAAATCAGTGTATGTACCTCTCTACAATCCTGTGATTCCTCTCCTTTTTCTACAGTTTTCCAAATAACATAGGCACAAATTGATCTGGTAACTACATCTGTTAATTTTTTTTATTCCCTTAGGATATAGTTCTTCTGGGTTGCTGAGCTCAGCAGAACTGCACCCACCACCTCTTTCCTTATCCTGGTTTTGAGTTTCCTGTTACCCATTTTCATTCTATACTTCCCAGTCTAAAGATTACTGAATTAGAAAAAAAATCCTTCCATTATGTTTTGATTGAAGGATTATTATTAGTATTTATTAATATTATTATATTATCCTCTCATGAAAAGGTTGTCCTTTCTTCCAAGGCCAATATGTCTCCTCTGGTAGAGCTCCCTGACAGTTGCATCCCTTCTCTACTTAAAAAAAAATTCTTAACAAACACCAAATAAAATGAAAATTTCTGTATACATAGCAAAACAGGAAAAGAGGATTTTATATGAAACTATAAATATCTATTATATAAAGCCTGGTTTTCTTTCTAATCATCAATCATAAAATCATAGATTTGGAGCTGCTAAGAACCTTAGAGGTCATCAAGTCCAACTCACTCATGTTACAGATGAGGAAACTGAGGTCCATTGAGACTAAGGAATTTAGCCAGGGAAACATAACTAGTAAGTGACTGAGGTAGGATTACAAACCAAGTCTTGTGAATATTAAGCCCAGTGCTCTATTCATTATACCATCTAGCCACCTCTTTTCTGCTCCCATAATCCTATGATCCTTTATGGTTTTTTTAACATTTTTATTTATTTTATTTTTAATTTATCGGATAAAACAGCCTTTCCATAATATAGTATAATAAAAAAGATAATTTCACATGAAACTGCAAATCTATTACGTACAATTTGTTATTCCTTTTAAATATATGCTAAAGTTAATGTGTAAATTTCTTTTTTTCTTCCCTCCTCCTGCTCTAGAAATGGCTACCATTAGACACAAATATGTATAGATATATAAAATCATTCTAAACATGCTTCAATTTGTAAGTTCTTTCTCTGTTCCTTCACATGCCCTTTGTGTTTAATTTCTGTATTTATAATAGTCACAATGACTTATTAGCTCCAAGTTGTTCTTAAAACAATATTGCTATTACTGTATGCAACATTCTTTTGGTTCTACTCATTTCACTATTGATTATTTCGTGCAAGTCCATCTATGTTTTTCTAAGATCCTCAAGCTCATTTCTTATAGCACAGTAGTATTCCATCACAATCATACACCACAACTTGTTCAGCCATTCCCCAATTGACTGGTTTTTATGATTTTTAATCACTAGTATAAAGGCAAGGCAAGCATTGTAAAAGTTAAGAAATGGTTAGGCAGAGTGGGCAGGCAAACAGATTGTCAGGCTGAGGGAAGGAAAAGACACCATTCCTATCACTTCCCATGGGCTATGGGCACGAGCATGTCCATAAACTTTCCTGTTTCTCATTTGCTCCACTGATTAAGGCAGAGATTATAACTTGCTGGAAATTCATTAGTGGACATTTTGTGTTCATGATCTTAAACATGGCTCAACTTTAGTCACTTCTCTGTGATTCTGAAGTTACGGGAAGCTTTAAAGCTTCCCCAATCTATCCTGCCTCCTACTTCTGAATTAATCTCCCTCAAACACAGTTTTCATAATTTCACCCCCTACTTGATAACTTACAATGACTCAACGGGGAAATTGTCACTAAATAAACCTTCTCTTACTGTATGTTGGGAATTTGTTGTAATTATTGTATGTAACATTTTTAAAAAGATATTTTATTTTTCCCCAATTACATGTTAAAACCATTTTAACATTTGGGCTTTTTTTTTTTTAAATTTTGAGTTCCAAATTCTAGCCCTCCCCCCCAACCCTGAGGTGGTAAGCTATCAGTTATAGGTTATATAGTTATATAGGTTATAGTGCAATCATGTAAAATGTTTCCATATTAGTTATTTTGTAGAAGACTCAAATAAAAGAAAAAGAATGAAAGAAAGTAAAAATAGTCTATATTCAAACAATATCAGTTCTTTCTCTGGAGGCAAATAGTATGATTAATCATTAGTACTTTAGGATAGTCTTAGACATTGTATTGCTGAGAATACCTAAGTTATTCACAGTTCTTCCTTATATGATATTGCTGTTACTATGTACAATGTTCTCCCTGTTTTGCTCACTTCACTTTGCATCAGTTCATGTAAATCTTTCCAGGTTTTTTCTGAAATTATCCCACATGTCATTTCTTACTAAACAAAAACATTTTATCACAATCATATATAACAGCTTGTTTAGCCATTCCCCAATTGATGGGCATTCTTTCAATTTTTACTTCTTAGCTGCCACAAAAAGAGCTGCTATAAATATTTTTGTAAAAATAGGTCCTTTTCCTTTTTTATGTCCTTGGGATATAGATTTATCAGTGATATTGCTGAATCAAAGGATGTGCATAGTTTTATAGCCCTTTGGACATAGTGCCAAATTGCTCTCTAGAATGGTTGGATCAGCTCACAGCTCTACCAACAGTGCATTAGTGTCCCAGTTTTCCCACATCCCCTCCAACATCCATCATTTTTCTTTTTTTTTCATATTAGCCAAGCTGATAGGTATGAGGTAGTACCTCAGAGCTGTTTTAATTTGTATTTCTCTAATCAATAAACATTTTAAAAGAAAAATATTGTGAACATTGATTTGGCTCCCCAATAGGAAGGCATCTTCAAGATTAGTCATTACAGTTATTCTGGGGAAATGGGTACAATTAGTACCCATAGAGAGAAGAGGAAACAAGGTCCTTGCAGAACAGTCTAAAGACCACAGGAAAGATCTTTAGGTAAAGAAATGCTTTCTGCAATGTAGGGAGCCAGCAATAGCATGGTATATTAGAAAACCAAGAGAGCAGAATTGAAGTCCAGGTCTGACATACACCAGTCTTGTGACCTAGGGCAAGTCACTTAACATCTGTGGGCCTTAGTTTCCGCATCTGTGAAATGGAGATAATCTATTGGTTTCTTCCCTGCTTTCAACACCAGGAGAGTTATAAATGTGCTGATTTCTCCCTCAGACTTGAAAAAAACCTTGATTGACAATACAATATCCTCAAGCTATTTTCCTACATCTCTCTTCCCTTTCATATCTAAATTACCTACACATTGTTGTCTATATTTGTTTCCTCCTCTTCCTCTCCTCATTCACTTCTTTTAAAAATAAATTTTATTTTTTCAATTAACAAAAGCATCTATTTTCTCTCCCTCCCACCAACAACCCCTTCCCATTGAGAAAAAAAAATAAAACTCATAACAAATATGCATAGTCTAGCAAAACAAATTCCTATATTTGCTACATTCAAAAATGTATATCTCATATTTCATTCTGCATCTTGAGTCCATCACTTCTTTGTCAAGATGTGGGTAGCACGCTTCATCATTCATATTCTGGGATTATGGTTACTGATCAAAGTTCTTAAGTCTTTCAACTTGTTCATTTTACATTGTTGTTATTGTATACATTGTTTTCCTAGTTCTTCCCACTTCATTCTTTATTAATTCATATAATTCTTTCCAGGTCTCTTTGGAATCATCCTTTTCACCATTTCTTTGGCATAATAGTATTCCCATCTTTAAAGAATTCTTGACAGTATCATCCCTTCAAGCTACTGTCTTATATTTTTCCTTCCTTTCACAGTCAAATCCCTAAGGAAAATTCTCTTTGCTTTATTTTCTGGGTCACTACTTTTCCTGTAAGATATTTTACATTTTCTTCTATTATTTTATTCAAAGTCTTTGGATTTCATTTGGTCATTTCTTATTAAGGAGTTATTTTCTTCATTATGTTTTGTACTTTTTGACCAAACTGTTAGTTGTCTTTTCACAGTTTCTTGTGTAGCTCTTATTTTCTCAATTTATCATCTACTATTCTTATATGATTTTTAAAAATCTTTTTTGCTCTTTTTTATCTTTTTAAAAATTTTTTCTAGGAATTCTTGTTGGTCTTGTATCCAAGTTTCATTTTTCTTTGAGGCTTTATTTGTAAATGTTTTCAAGTCATTGGCTTCTTCTATATTTATATCTTGAGATTTCCCATCATCATGATGGCTTATTATGTTTGAGTTTTTTTGTTTGTTTGCTCATTTTTTTTCCCAATCTACTTCTTGACTTTTGACTTTATATTGCATTAGGGATCCATTCACTTGGGCAGGGTATCTTGTCTGAGTCTCTGTCTTTTATGTCCTTCTTCTGCTTTCACAGCTCAATCTGGGGGACTGTAAGTTTTTGGTTCTTCAAAAGAGGTGTGATTCAGGGAAAAGTCTATTCACTGCACTCCTGGTCTGTACTCTACAAATTCCTATTCCAGTTTGGGTCTGTTGACTTGTGTGTGGTTGAGTTTCAGTAGACTGCTGCTGAACTCAGATATATTTAGTCTGCGGGGAAGTTCTACAGGTTCAGAGTAACTGAACTGTTGAATCCCACTTAGTTTTCGTCTCTTGCCCTGGTTAATTCCACTGCAGGTTTATGTGCAGGGCTAAAGGTTAGAACTGGGTCCTTGATCTGTTCTTGGGCTGATAGCCACACCACTATGTTTCTAGAACTTGATCCTTGTTCCTTACATAGGTAAGACCCCTGCTCCCTTGCAACTACAACCATGACTATCCTGGAACTACAACCTAGAACTGAGTAATGAGCAACAGAACTGCCAGATGGCATCTGTTCCTGCTCTCAGTGCTAGTAAAAGTGTCCCTTGAATCTCTATTTGCCCAAGTGTTCAGTCCTTTTACCATCCTAGGACTTTGGGCTGCTTCTCAGCAACTGCCACACCCTGCTGATACTTCTGCAGCTTCCACATTACTACCTTGAACTCCTGGCCATGTCCTACAAAAGTGTTTACAGACTTCTAAGTGGTCCTGGGCTGGAAAAATGACTCATCGTGACTTTTTCTTGGCTTTTCCAATCAGAATTCAGGCTGGTGCACTTTATAGGTCATTGTAGAGGAGGATGTGAAGAAGCTAAGGCAATATTGCTACCTATCAGTCCTCCATCTTGACTTTACCTCTTATTTCATATCATCTTAATTGGACCCTCGCTGATGCAAGGTAATCTCTTTAAATCTACCTAATAGATTTACTTACCCACAACAGCATTTTTTTCATCAAGCCCTGAACATTATTCCTTCACCCCATAATCTCAGCTGAGTACCTCACTTCATACTTCACTGGAAAAAATTGGGACCTTTGAAAAAGCTGCCTTTCCTTCCCTTCTGATCCCATGTCCTTAGACTTCCCCCTACTATCTCCTCCTTCTCCACTATCTCTAATGAAGAAGTGTCCTTTCTCCTAGCCAAGGCTTTGATCCATCCCTTTCTGTCTTCTCCAGCAGATTTCCCCACTCAGCATCACCACTCTTTCTCATCTTCATTCTCTCTCTGTCTACTGGTTCCTTCTTTGCTGCCTACAAATACACTCAACATGTCTTCTCTATCCTTTATGAAACAAAAGAAATTTTACTTGATCTATCCATCCTTTCTAGTTATCTTATATCTCATGCTCTTTTCTCAGCTAAACTCCTTGAGAAAGCAGTATACTTGACTTGACTTGACTTCCTCTCTTCTCACTCACTTTGAAACCCTAGGCAGTCTATTAACATCATCATTCGACTGAAACTGTTCTCTCGAAAGTCACAATGATGGGTAAACCTAAGGGCCTCTCCTCAATCTTCATCCTTCTTGACCTCTCTGCAGCCTCTCTGCTGATCATCTTTGTCTGAATACTCTCTCTTACTTGTTGTTGTTGCTGTTTTTTGTGACACTACTCTTCACTGGTTCTCCTACCTGTCTGGCATCTCCTTCTCAATATCCTTTGCTGGAACTTCATCTAGGCCATGCCCACTAATCATGAGCATCCCACAAATATCTGTCCTTGGCACTCTTCTGTTCTCCTTATATACTATCTTGCTTGGTAATGTTATCAGCTTCATGAATTTAATTATTATATTTAAGTAGATGGGAAGTGTCTTGTTTCTTCTATAGGATCAAGATGTTGTTGTAGTCATTATATATGTATATGATTCTCTTGGTTCTACTTACTTCACTTTGTATCAGTTTATATATCTCCATGCTTCTCTGAATTCATCACATCCATCACTTCTTATAACACAATAATATCCCATTACGTTTAGGCACTATAATCTGCTTAGCCATTCCACAATCAATGGGCATCTAATTTGTTGCTAGTTCTTTACTACCACAAAAAAAAAAAAAGCTGCTATAAACACCTGTGAGGCCTTTATTTTTTGTCATTGATCTTTTAGTGGTATATATTTGAAATTCTATTAAATACCTACTCTGCTTGGTGCTAGAGGAGATATAAAGTTTAAAACAGACATGTCCTCTGCCTTTATGGAACCTACAGTCTATAGGAAGAATGTAACAAGAATGTTTTTAAACCATATACTACAAAACAATGTATGATGAATATACAATACAGGTGCAAACAAAATGCTACAAAAAGTCTAAGATGGAAAGACTATAATCTTATTATTTTTGTTATCAATATTATTGTTATTATTAGCAAGGGAATAACATGATCAAAGCAATACTTAAGAAGATTAATCTGGAGGACTATAGTTTGAAATAAGGTGGAAATCAGGAAAGAAAGTGGTAAGAACGTGTAGAGATAAAGCCAAGACTCTCCTATTTATTTGTGAGTCATCCTGGGAAATGCAGGATAAGTGACTGTCGAATGATACATTCTAAAGACTACATATGCACCACAGTCTAGGAATGAGTGTTTCCAGAAATAATATTTAAAGTATTAATATTTAAATGAAAAATATCAAACTAATAAAATGGTTCTCAAAGTTTCCTTTGTTAATGCCATGGTATACTTTGGAACGAGAAATTGTGACACACTGAAAGATAGTTGATCTTTCAGGTCCATTAACCTGAGAATTTCTCATCTCTCCTTCCCATCCACTTCACATTCTTTTTTCTTTACTTTCCTAGGACTTTCTATAGGCTCCACAGGATAGAGTTACCTTTATTATCTTCTGATTTCAAACATAGAACAGCAGTCCAGAATGGGGGAAGATTGGGGAATGGGGAAGTCCAGGGTATCAGCACTGCACACTACAACAAAACTCAAGTTACACAGTTTGCACAGATTGGATTCATGATAAATGGTGAATGAATGAATGAATGAATGAATGAATGAATGAATGAATGAATGAATGAATGA
>NW_020954569.1:70168679-70318476 GCF_900497805.2 Vombatus ursinus | reverse complement strand
TGAATGAATGAATGAATGAATGAATGAATGAATGAATGAATGAATGAGGAGATGTTAAAATGATAGCAAACTCTTTCAGGCACTGTTTTGAGGCATATGCACAAATATTTGAAATAATTTAACTATTATGGTGGGTAGCCATACCTATAGAATTTAGAGTACCAAGGGACCTTAGAGATAGTTAAGAACCCTTCAAATTCAGTGTTAGCTTGGAATGAAGTTTCCAGTGGGGTGTACCAAGGATCAGCTTCACCACATGCGAATTTAGCATTTTTATAGTGGCTTAAATAAAGGCATCATTGACATATTTATAGACTTGCAGCCCACAAAAAAGTAATAGGGATAATAACAATGGATGACACAGACAGAATTCAAAAGCATCCTAAAGACCATAGTATCTTTAGATTATCATCTAATCTAATGCCTTTCTTTCACTACAGATGACAAAACTGAGACACGAAGAAATCAAGTGATTTGTTCAAGATCACACAGGTAACAATTTGCAAAATTGGGATTCCTGCGACTCTAAGTTCAGCCACCTTTCAAATATGCCACAATGCTTCTCATTTTGACAGTCTAGAATGTTCGATGAACTCTATTAAGATGGAATTGACATAAATGCAAAATATTACATATGGTTAAAAATGTATTTTCGTATGTATTATATAGGGAAACATGGCTAAGTAGCAATTTGAAAAAGATTTGGCTACTTTCATGAATAGCATAACATGGAAGGCAAAAAATTCAGAGACAGAGTATCCAGAATTAGAGGATTAATAGTATCACTATCTTTTCTACCCTGATCAGATCATATCTGGAGTACTGTGTTCAGCTTTTGATACATTTAAATAAGAAGACTGGTGAGTGTCGAGAAGAGGAGCCTAGATATCATGCTATAAAGTTGTTTAGCCTAAAGAACAGAAGACAAAGTACAATCATGAAAGATCTCTTCAAATATTGGAATGGTTGATGACTAAAAATGAAATTAGATTTGTTCTGCTTGGCCCCAAACAATAGACCTAGGAATTCTTTGTCAGTTGCCAGAGAATCAACTTAGGTATGTTGTAAGGGAAAACTTCCTGGCAGGGAGAGCAATCCAAAAGTGGAAAGGCATAGAAGGTCATAGATTTCCCCTCACTACAGATCTTCATGCAAATGTTGGCTGGTCATTTGTAGGAGGTATTTTAAAAGCAACTCTTGCTCAGATATAGGTTGAACTAGAACCTCTGAGGTCCCTTAAAGCTTGAGATTAGAGAGGTGGAAACTTTCCCCCAGATAAGGGGAGTGACATCCAAAGTGATATTACAGTAAGTGGATTCAAATCCACATTTTCTAATTCCAGATCTAGTGTTCTTGCCTACTATCTATACTGCCTCCTAGTTTTCTGAAGGCACGAGTGAGTTAGTGTTATCAAATGAGGTCAAATGTGTAAAACCCTTTGCAAACTTGAAAGTACTATGTAAATATTCACTATTATTACTCATCCTTCCTTCTGGGTAGAGGCCATGTTTCCTAGTGAATAGTGGGCCATACCCAGAGCCAAAAAGATATGTCACTTCAGACACATACTGCCTGAGTAACTCTGGACACAATCTCTCAGTGGTCTAGAAAACTCTTAAGACTAGAGAATGCCAACCTTCATGGATCCTTGTCTTGGAGTTCCCCATAGCAATGCAATCACAGGCCCAGTCCCCAACCCATCTTCTGGTACCAAGAACTTAGTCTGTGGGGATTATAATTGCCCAGTCTGCAAGAAAAACCACTGAGGCAGAGCTCTGAAACAATGGCACTTTAATAAAGGGTCCACGATCCCCTCTAATGAAGTGGACTTCATATCTTCCTCATGATATGAGATTCCCCTTTCTTCTAGAGCCTAATTTTTATAAGGCTTTTATAAGGCTGGATAAGATTTGATATTTGAACATTCTAGAGGAGCTATACAAAGTACAGAATCCCATTAGTTACTAGACCTTGCTTCATGGGCCAAAAATGATACATTAACTAGAAATGGTGTGTCAGGAGGGGGTTCTCTGGTTAGGTGAAGCATGGGGCATCTCCACTAAGCAATAATAAGATAATCATAAGATGGCCACCTGCTCATGTTGGACAACAGAGTGGTCCAGAGGTACAAAAATAAATTGGGTAAACTCTCCATGTAATTGAGTCACCTCCGTCACACAGGACTTAGTCACCATAACAAGGAAAAACAAGGATGGAGAGCCCCTCGTTAGCTCACTATGATTAAGCAAGTGAACTTACAATCTGCAGCTCATAGCTCTGAGACCTAATATATAGAACTTATAATCACTATCCCTATGGAATCATATCAAACCAATTAATACTGATTGGAGTAGGAGTCCAAGTGAATATTTTCTCACAAGTTAACAAGCATTTATTAAGCACCTACTATGTACCAGGCAATATACTAAGTGCTAGGGGTATAAAGAAAGGCAAAAGGCAGTCCCAGCTCTCTAGAAGCTCATGGTCTAATGCAGGAGACAACCTGCAAATCACAATACACAAACAAGATATATATATATAGGATATTAGAGATAATTGAGAGAGGGAATGCACTAGCATTAAGAGAGATCAGAATTCCAGAAAGAAAAAAAAAAGCTTAAATTGTTGCCAGTTGGGCTTAGTTGGTCACTCCTCAGCTCTAGAGATCAAATCCTTTGACGTGATTATTTGTAGGTATGAAAACTGTTCTTCAGCGTTTTAATTAGCACATCCCTTTCCAAGTTAAGAAATGTACTTCTCGGACCTGATTCTGGTCTCAGAAGTAAATGGCCATGGAACAAACAAGATCCCTGTGCAAATATTCATTTATGCCCTTGCACTGTCACTTATCAGGAAGAAGCACAAAATTAGTGGAAAGGCCCTGAATGAGGGGATGAGAGCTGATTTTTCAGTCTTCTGTCTGCCAATAAACACAGCAAGTAAAGTCTTCTTTCCAAAAGTTAACAAAGCCATAGATGACGAAGTATGATGTACAAAAAACATTCTTATCTAAGAATGAGGAAATCAAGTCTTTTGCTATTTAACTAATTAAGTCTGTAACCTTGGGCAACTCATTTAACTTCTCTGGGCCTGTATCTCCTCCTCCATAAGATGAGAGGGCTGGGCTAGAAAATCACTAAGGTCCCTTCCATCTGTGACATCCTGGAGTCAAGAGTGCTACTGGCAAAGATTGCCAGAGGCAAGGCAGAGTAATGGATAGAGATCTCCAAGCCCAGAAGATCTGGTTTCATCCTGCTTCTGCCATACATTCTTTGTGAATCTGGACAAGTCATTTAAGCTTTCAGTACTCCAGGCAATGCTCTCAAGACAACAGTAACAACAACAATAACCAACTTTTATTTATGGAAGCTAGGTGGTGCAGTGGATAGAGTGCTGGGCCTGGAGTCAGGAAGACTCATCGTCCTGAGTTCAATTAGCAGTGTGACCTTGGGCAAGTCATTTACCCCTGTTTGCCTCAGTTTCTTCACCTGTGAAATGTGCTAGAAAAGGAAATGGCAAACCGCTCCAGTATCTTTTCCAAGAAAACCCCAAATGGGGTCAGGAAGAGTTGGATACAACTAAAACAACTGAACAACAACTAACTTTATTTAGTACTTTACATTTGTTGGCATTTGACCCTTACAACAACCTTATTCAAAAACATCAACCATATCCCCATTTTATAGATGAGGAAAATGAGGCTGAGAGAGGTTAAATTATTTTCCCAAATACATATAGTTAGTAAGTATCAGAGGCAGAATTGGAACTCAGGTCTTCCTGACTTCAAGTCCCAGAACTTTATCCACTATACCACCTAACTGTCTGCAAGTTAAAATGGGAGGCAGAATGTTGCACTGGAAAAAGCACACTAGTTCTGGAGTTAGAGAACCTGGGTTCCAATCCCACCCCTGATGCTTATTTATTGCCTGTATGATCATGCAAGTCATGTACCCTCCCTGTTTTTCATTTTCCTCATCTGTAAAATGAATGGGTTAGGCAGCTAGTGATGGCCTCTAATGTCTCTTCCAGATCCATGTTCCTGTCTTATAATTTTAATGATGTGTGTGGGTAGAGGAATTTCCTTGTCGGGAGGCACTCACAACTATGAAATTAAAGTCCAGTCAAAAAATTGAAAGATTGTTAACTGCACATCCAAGTACCTAAAAAGACCAATGCATATCTAACTAACTTTCCCTTTTCCACCATGAAAGGGAAAAAGAAACCTTTTGTTTCAAGTCTATGACTCGATGCAATTCTAGGTGTTCAGACAAGCTGTGGCACTTAAGAATCTATAGCATGTAAGTTAGCTCTTACATGATCATTTCTATTTGTATCAATATGATACTTCTCTTGAAACATGCATTCTACATTGTACACAGTAAGAGAAATTTTATGATGATCAACTGTAAAGATTTACTTAGCCACTCTGATCAATACAATGATTCAGGACAATTCCAAAGGACCCATGATGAAAACTGTTATCCACCTCCTGAAAGAGAACTGATGAACTCTAAGTGCAGATGGAAGCTTATATTTTTTATTTCTTGCTTTTTATTGTTGTTGGGGTTTTTTTGGAAACATGATTAATGTGGAAATACATTTCGCATGATTTCACAGGTATAATTGATATCATATTGCTTACCTTCTCAATGGGTAAGGGAGGGATGGGAGGGAAGAAGAGAATTTGGAACTCAAAAAATTTTAAAACAATGTTAAAAATTTTAAAATAAACTCAAAAAAAGAGAAAAGAAAAGAAAAGAAAAGAAAAGAAAAGAAAAGAAAAGAAAAGAAAATGTGTTCTAGGCCTACCTCTGGCACTAATGAGCATGCAAGTGTGCTGGAGCCAGCTCAAGCCTGCTTGTGGCCAAGATTCTGAAATTTTCAATTTGAGAATTTACACCTCAGAAACTGGCAAACACTACAAAGCAGGACTAAATCCATTGTTTCATTGATTTTCTAGATTTTAAAAAGTCTTGATTATTTAAATTAAACTTAAAATAGTATTGCAAACCTCTCCGCCCCCCCCCCCCAATTTTCCACCCCATCCTGATTGTTAAACATTTCCTTACATCCTTGGGCGTGATCCTAAACACTTCAGTCACTTACCCTCTCTGGGTCTCTGCTTTCTCATCTGGGAAGTGAAGGGTTCAACTAGATGTGTCTATAATCCCTTCCAGATTCCAATTTTTTTCCAGTTCTAAGACTATTTCCTGTTGGTATCCAGATCAGTTTTTGCACAAAATAAACATGATGTCATTATTTGCCAAATGAATTAAATGGCTATATTTATTCTAAAATTGACTTTTTCAAGATTCAATGCAGCCCCCAAGTTCTAGTATTTTGGAATTTAGTGAACAAAACCACCCCTGTTTTCTCTATTATTTGAATAATCATTCCTCTCAGGCTAACTTTTTGCCACCAGAAAGTTTACAGGCTGTTATTTGACTTGCTTATCTTTGCATCATCTCTCAATTTGTCATAGTTTTCTTGGGGCATTTAGAGCTACTTGTAGTATTGTAGTATGTGTGATGGTCTTATACAAAGGGAGGCACATGTTTTCTGTTTGGTTTCCAATCTACTTCCTAATGATGCCCAGGATTTTACAAACCTGTTTGGCTACAACTAATCAGGCCAATACTCTCCAAGAAAGGCCTACAAGGAAATATAGTTCTAAAATATTAAACAGACTTTAAAGGCATCAAACGTGATTACATAGATGACGCACTGACAGTTAATACTCCTTTGACTGATTGTTTCTGTATCTCTATAGCACCAAAGTGTTGAATACACAGTAACAACTCAATAAATATTTATTAAATAAATGAGCAAATAAATGAATTTTCTATAACCAATTTCATTGTGTCTTATCATGTAACAAGGGTGATCAAGGAAACTCTTATTTGGCATACTCCCATGGAATTGGGCATGTGCACTGGCTCCCTATAAAAGTGCATGTGTGTGTCTGAGATGACATAGAACCTCATGATTGGTTCAAATGATTGAGTAGGGGGAAAAGAGAGGTTGAACATTAAAGATGATTAATTCATTGAAGACCTCCTACTTAACTCTAATCAGTATAAATCAATTTGATATGATTATAAGTTCTGTATATTTGGTCCCAGAACTGTGAGGTACAGATGGTAAGATCACTTGTGTAATCATGCGAAGCTGGCTGGAGGCCCTCTACCCTTGTTTTTTCTTGTCATAGTGACCAAGCCCAGTGTGGCAGAGGTGACTCAACTACATGGAAAGTTCCCCAAAATTATTTTTGTAACTCCGGACCATTTTCTCTTGTCCAACATGAGCAGGTGCCTATCTTGTGACCATCTTACGGCCACCTTCTGACCACCTAGTCAGTGGAGATATTCCTTGTTTTGCCCAATTTGTGACTGCTGATATATTATTTTGCTTATTTTAGCTTTTATGTCATATGTCAACCAATGGAATTATTCTCTATCTGGTACAGCTGCTCTTGAATGTTTACATATCAGACCCTATTAAAAATAGGGCCCTGGAAAGAGGGGGCATTTCAGATCATGAGGAAGATCTGAAGTCAGCTTCGTTAGAGGGGACCATGAACCCTTTAATAAAGTGTCATGGGCTCAGAGCTCAGCCTCAGTTTCTCTTATTGTAGGTTGGATGATTTTTATCCCCACAAAGATGGTTGACAATTGACAGTCAGCAGTGAAGGACTCTTGTGAAGGAATCATTATCCTCTATAGATTATGGGAAAAATTGGGAGGGAAAGCTGTCCTTTTTTTTGGAACTGTTATCTTTGGAAATTTTCCAGAAGTTTCTCTCTTAGACTTCCAAAAAAGAGGAAGCTGATTTCTGTATCTCCTCCCTCCTCTTCCCTCAGTGGCAGTAACCACTTGGGAAGTACATGAAAATATCAGGCAGTCTGTTCTTGACTAGGTGGGCCCAAACCTGGGACTTAAGTTGCCTTCATCTGCTTTCTGATGACATTTAGGAGACTTCTATAACAATACCACTGCTGTGATGATCCTGCAGCTGAAGGACTGGCCAGCTGGGAGAACTGGACTTTGTGAACAGTTTTGACAACGCAGAGTAAATGTTAAGGATACAGAATCAGTTGAACAGTCTCTTAGAGGACCTTTTCTTTCTGGAGGGACATAATGAGTAAATGGACTATTTGACATTTTTTCAAGTATTTTATGCACTTATTATTTGATACTTATAAATTCTTTGCATCTTAAGCATTTTCTGTCAAAGAATAAATAAATAGTTGTCTTATAATTGAAGTACACGTTTTACCTTGCTTATGTTTTCCAGAAACTTACGTTTTCCTGTTTTACTCATTTACTGTTTTACTCATATTTGGGGAGATCATAAATCTGAACCATAACTTGGTTTGATGATCTCACTGGCATTTTATTTTGTGGCAGGGAAGAATCAGGGAGAAAGAGAAGACTCTCCATTTAGCGTCAATCTCTCCAGGATAAACTTAGACCACATGAGCCCAGACCCTACTTTTTTTGGGTGGGGTGGTGTTAGGCTGTGGCATACAATTACATAATACATAGTTGAGCTTCTGGTGATACTATTCTTTTCAGCAGTACATTTAATAGACATTCAGTAAATCCTCATTATGTAGTAGCAAGGAAAAAGGGATAGCCAAGCAACGTTAAAAATCCAGAGTTACCTAGACAGGCTGGATAGAGCCAAGATGCAAATTCTCAGGCTCCAACTTTAATCTGACCTCAAACCTTTGAAAAGGATTTGCAATCTCATCCACAGGACACCCTTGGTCTTGAGATAAGATGCATGTAACAACAGGAGAGCGATATAATTAGCAGAACTTTTTGCATTAAAGTCTTAGTTCCTCTTCTGTTTGCCCCATAAGGGTTATGGTCTTTGGTCTGTGCATGACTCATTCATACCTTTGAGCCTTTGTGTTTGATTCCCTGCCCTGCTCCATATATCAGATTATCTTCTCTTCCATATTTCAGCCTCAAAGCAAAAGATTAGAGGGAACATATTATGAAAGAGGAGATAAAGGATGGAGGTAGCATGTAATTCAAGTGCATGATCAGACTAGTTCTATGCAAAGCCCTCTCCCAGCAGAGAGGTTGGCCACCACTATGGTGCCTCTCTTCCTTCCACCTGCACACATCTTGCCTTCCCAGTTCCAACCTCTGCAGTCATAGTAGATACCTCACTAAGTCATTTTGGTGGAGAGGAGTACATCCAAAATAGTGATTAATTACAATTCCTCTGACTGCTCAGCTAAACTCAAGACAGATGGCTTTAAATGAGGCACTCTTCCCTCTGTAAATTAGAGAAGTTGGAGATGACAAAGCCTTGTTTGGGTAACAAGGTTCTGCCCCAAGGATGGCCAGTGTGATTCCCTGCAATCAATTCCTTAAGGTCTTGTCCAGCTGAGGTTGAAATTACAAGTCCAGAGGAGTTTCAATCACTCTTGCTGTGTTTCAGAATTGCCCAGACTCATTTGCTCATCCTTGGTACCTCCACCCTGGGTGCAGCACATATTTTTCATCCAATTCATTTCCTCTTCTCTATATAACATATTTAGCCCAATTCTCCCTCACTCCTTCAGAGAGAGGAAGAGGAGAGAAGAATGTGGATTCTGGACATTTGTCCAACTCTCCATTCCATTGGAATGATAATTGGGGAAGTCAGGAGTAGGACAGCAATCGCAACAGTTAACCTGATTCTTAAACTACATACTTTCTCACTAATTATTTCCTGCCTTCTAGTAACTTTGGTTTCTTAACAGGATCTTATTTGCCCCAACCAATCAGAGCTGGACATACATAAATAAGCCAAGGCATCACTGGGAAGTATCAATGGTAGTAATTAGTAAAATGATGATGATGAGTATTTCTTTATTGCTTTAAGGTTTACAAAGCAGTTTACATAAGCTATCTCACTTGATCTTCAAAACAACCCTCTGAGGTAGGAGATATTACTATCCTATTTTATGGATGAAGATACTGAGGCTGAGAAAAGTCATATGACTTCCCCAGAGTTACACAGCAGGGTTTGAAACAAAATTGAAACTCAGGTTTAACCTGATTCTAAGCCTGACACTTGATCTACATCACCAGATGTCTGTAAGCATAGCAAGGCTCACTATCTGTCATAGTTCTCCTCCCTCTCCCCACCTACTGCTCTCTGACCAGACAAGGTCCACGTTGCAATCCCTTGTGAAAGCAAGGGACCCCCTTCCATCCATTCTGTGGATTTCCTTTGCTTTTTTCCCCCTAACTCCCAAGAAGTGTTCCAAATATACTTTAAGTAACTGTGGTATAGTTAGAAAAAGGCTGCTCAAGGTAATAGACACTTTGAAGGTAACAATGCTTATTTGGACATAAGAATTAAGGTCCATTTAAAAAAAACACCAACAACAAAAGCAGCCTAATGACTGTATAATCACATGCATACCTAAATTAATCCTGGAACCATAGACACATATGCTCGAATCATACATACAAGCTGGGATGCTTGATTGATGCATACAGGATGCACCATGTTAGTTGACACAGAGAAAGCATTAAACTTGGAGTGAAGAACACCTGAGTTTGAATCCTGACTCAAACACTTACTAGCTGTTTAACCCTGTGCAAGTCATATAACTTCTCTTCCACTCAATTTCATCTGTGAAATGGGAGTCATAATAACCTATTTATTATGAAGATCAAATGAGGTTTTATGAATATGTATATGTATGTGTACATATATACATATAAGATGTGTGTATGTATATATAAAACACTTTTCAAACCTTTAAAATGTTATACATTATTACTACTCAATGTACAAACCAGTTATATTCCAGAATTCCATTTTAAAGTTGGTTAATTTGAACTTTTTCCATTAAAATATTACTCTGAATGGTAATTGGGAATTTTTCAGACCAGTCAACAAAAGTCCATTTGATTCCTAATATTCTGTTGAACTAGGTCTTAAAATGAGATGCCAAAGGAAAGAGAATGAAAAGAATTCCCTATTTCCTGGCAACAAGTTTAATTTTAAAATAACCCATTATTTGTCTTTAGTATCTACCTCTCTTTCTACAGTAACTCACAAACGTACTCCACTTAGGTCTTTCCCCCTGTCCTCAAAAATGCTCCGTGTTCTGTTGGTTCCTGCTGCTTATAAACATGCTCAAGTACGCCCTAATAGACCTTAAAAATCAACTCAGCCCAGTCATCACCTTAATCTGTCATTCTATGTTTCTCCATCCTTTTGTGGCCAAGTGCTTAGAAGAAGTCCTTCATCTTTATTCTCTATTTCCCACTCACTTTTCAACCACTTGCTATCTTTCCATCCCTATCATTCACTTCTGTCTCCAAGGTTACCACCATTTCTTAATTACCAGATTCAATGACCTTTTCTCATGCTTCATCATTCTGGATCTCATAGCAGTTTTTCACATGGTTTGCATGCCCTCCTTCCACTTACAAGCTCATTCTTCCCTTGGCTTTTATGAAACTGCTCTCTCTTTGTTGTCCTCCCTGTGTACCATTTCTTCTCAGTCTCACAAATTTAAACCTTAACAATAGGATAGATCCATAGCCCACTCACTCTCATTTCACAGGTGAAGAAATGGAAGCCTAGAGAAGTTAAGTGAATGGTCCAAGGTCATATAGAAAGTAAGTCTCCTCGGGCAGCTGGGTGGCACAGTGGATAGAGCACTGACCCTGCAGTCAGGAGGACCTGAGTTCAAATCCAGCCTCAGACATATAACACTCACTAGCTGTGTGGCTCTGGGCAAGTCACTTGACCCCAATTGTCTCACCGAAAAAAAAAAAAAGTAAGTCTCCTTTTTTAAAGACATCCATAGACTGCCTCCTGACCGTGTACATTTCAAAGACTTTGTCTTGAACCCTCTTCTCTTGCTCTTTCTCTCTCTTGGTCACCTCTTCAGCTCTGATGGCTTCAGTTATCATCTCTATACAAATGATTATGAGTTCTATATATCCAGCCAGCCTCTTTCTATTGAGCTACAGTCCTGGATTATCAACTGTGATCATCCCCTAAAAGAGTCCCACCCAACCTTCCTACTTCTTTGAGGCCTATAGTCACGCAAGTTCACAATCTTAGCTTCATGATGCTCTCTCACCATGTCCTCCCCTCTTTTTAAACACTTGACAGATCTTGTCATTTCTACCCATCCCCTTCTGTCCACTCACACAGCTACTACTATAATCATCATCCATCAGTTGAATTATTTTAATAGCCTTTGAACTAATCCCTGCTTCCAGCCTCTTTCCTCTCCAGTTCATATCTACACAGCTACCCAAATAATCATCCTAAAGTATGGGTCTATCCATGCTACTTCTTTACTCAAAGACCTTCCCCTATTGCCTCTAGGACAAAATACAAATTCCCTTATTTGGTATTTAAATGCCTTCACAATCTTGCTCCAACTTTCCTTTTTACACTTATTTCACATTATTTCCACTAATACGCTCCATCTTCCAGTCATGTTGTCCTTATTGTTCCCTGAAGTCAATCCCTCATTGCCCAGCCCCACAGCCATGCACAGTCTGTCTTTCGTGCCAAGAAAGCTCTCCTTTCTCAGTTCCCCATTTTGGACTATCTATCTCTCGTTTAGGTTCAGCGCAAGGGCCGTCTTCTACATGAGGCCCTGTCCTGTTCCACTCATTTGTTTGTGTCCTTCCCTATACCCATTGAAATTATTTCAAAAAATCTATTTGTTTACTCATTGTATCCTGACACAGAATATAAACTTTTGCAAGCAGAAGTAATTTTTTTTGTCTGTGCAGCTTCAGCCCATAGTAAACTCTTAATAAATGCTCAATGAATTGAAATTGAATTGAATAAGGAGAAAAAAAAGAGAAAATGTTCTAGGACTTCCCAGATTTTGGCTGAGTATTTAAGATGCAGCTGCTATTGGCAAGGCTGTGCTGAGAAAATGCTCCAATTGAGCATAGCTGTTAATTCATGTGTGTAAGCCTATGCATATGTTGCTTTATCAATATAAATGCATTTTGCAGTGTTGCTGGGTTGATTTGTTAGTGTGCAGGCTTGGTAGTCCCAGGGAACCTTGAAGGACACAGTGTTACATAAGCATTGGCTCATGTGTTTAGGGCCTAATAAACTAGTTTACTCTGCTCCTCCTTTCCATGCCCTTTTTAATTAGCTCTCTATGAAGATGTGTGTGTTGAGGGAGCTCTCAAAGTGTTGACTGCCAGGAGATACTTGTATTTTTATAGCTCACTCATATGAGAAGCAGGGGAAGACTGGGTAGACAAACAGGAAGGTAAAAGAGGGCTGTGGTCAGTGCTGAGGTGTGAAAATAATAGGCATGAGGCCTGGCTTAGAGTCCCAGTTCAGCCACTAAGCGTGCGACCCCATTTGCCAATTCAATTCAACTCTGCACAAATTGACTAAATGCACACTATGTGCTAAGCACTAAACATTTCACCTACATTTCCTCATTTGTACAATTAGGAAGTTGAACTGTGTGGTCTCTAATATCCTTTCAGCTCAAGCTAGGTGGTACAATGGACAGAGCACTGTGCGGAATCGGGAAGACCTAAGTTCAAATTCGACTTTAGACACTAACTCTGTGACACTGGGCAAGTCATTTAATCTATGTTTGCTTCAGTTTTCTCAGCTGTCAAATGTGGTGTAGTAAAACCTACCTTTTAGAATTTTTCTAATTATCACATGAGATAATACTTGTAAAGCACTTAGCATAGTGACTGGCACACAGCAGGTACTTAATAAATGCCCATATCTTTCCTTCATCTATTCTAGGCCCTGGAAATATGAGGTAACAAAAGCAACAACAACTCCCACTTTTCTTCATACTCTAAGGTTTACAAAATGCTTTCCTCACAATGACTCTGTGTGGTATGGAGTATGAACATGCAGTCCTCATTTACAGATGAAGAGACTAAGACTCAGTGAGATGAAGTTACTTGGCCAGGGACACTCAGCTAATAAGTTGTAGAAGAGAGCTGGGACCCAGCTCTCCCTGAGTCCAAGACCAGGGCTTTTTCCAATATACCTCTGACAGAGAGAAATGACTTACCTATTAACCAGACTCACATACACAGAATTGTTAAAGTCAGGGTTGGAGCCTAAGTTCTCTGGCTCTGACTCTAGGTTTGAGGTAGGGAAAATCTTCCTAACAATTGAGAGCTCTCTCATAGAGGAACGAACAGTTTGTCTTGATAAATAGCTGCCCTCCATCCTGGAAGGTCTTCAAGTAAAGACTGGATGAGCACATGTCAGGTACAACATAGAGGGGGATTCTTTTCCAGATCTGGGTTGGTCTAAATGGCTTCTGAGGTCCCTTCCAACTCTGAGATTTCTTTGGTAACAACCATACAATGGTAAAGTATCAAAGAAGGATTTTAATGAAGAAACAGGCTAAGGACTATAGAAATAGAAGTAAATCTAGCAACAAAGACTCTAGTCTGGAGGCAGAGAATGGGATGAGGAGAAAGGCATGGGAATTGTTGGACCTTAGGCAAAGACTCAGGAGAGAGAATTCAGTCCCACTATCATCTGCATGGGACTGCCCAAGAGCCCTGGCTGGGTGACATTTTGGCCTGAATCATTCAATTATTTCATAGAGCTCTACATTAGAGCTTGAAGGGACAGAATCACAGAATCTGAGTTGGAAGGAAGCTTATAGGTCATCTAGTCTAACCAACACCACAATTAGAATCCCTCAATAACATCCCTGACAAGTGGTCATCCAGTCTCCTCTTAAAGCTCTCATTGATAGGAGACTCACCATTCAACTTTAGAGCAGCTCAAATTATTAAGGACCTTTTCCATATAAAGCCAAAATCTATCCGTCTGAAATTTCTATCCACTATTCCTAGGTCTGATGCCTGGGGTCAAAAAGAACAAGTCTAATCATACTTCCCATGAAGCTCCTTCAAATACTTGAAGACAGTTCTTATCCCCAACTGACCCCACCCCCTTCAAGTTGTCTTTTATCAAGTTTGAACAATCTTCTACTGACCTCAGCATAATCTATGCAGTCCTCACCACCCTCATCCTCTACCTGTTTCTCAATGTCTTCCTAACATGTGGCACTCAGGAGTGGCCACAGCTTTCAGATGTGGTTTGATCACAGCAGAGTGCAGCAGGATAGTCACCTCACTTCTAGACACTATGTCTGAACACCATGCCTGGACACTGTGCATCTCTTAGTAATGCAGGCTAAGATCAGATTAGCCCTCTGTCTACTATATTACACTGTTGACTCAAAGTGAACTCTTTGCTTTCTGTACTTGGACAATTAGTTTGTGTGTGTGTGTGTGTGTGTGTGTGTGTGTGTGTGTTTTAGGCAATTGGGGTTAAGTGATATGCCCAGGGTCACACAGCTAGTAAGTGTCAAGTGTTTGGTCTGAGGCCATATTTGAACTCAGGTCCTCCTGACATCAGGGCCTGTGCTCTGTGCCCTGTGCCACCTAGCTGCCCCTGGTTTGTTTGTTTTTTTAACTCAGTTTCCAGTTTTTTAGTTGTATCAAATTTAAACTTACTAGATTTGTGTCATTGTTGGAATTCATTGAAATCTGTTTGTATCCTGACCACCATTCAGTGTGTTAGCTATCCCTTCCAGGTTGCAGATTTGAAAAGCATCTCATTTATGCTATTAATAAAAAATTAATTAAAATTTAATTGAAATTAATAATTATTTTTAAAAATTACTTTAAGGATATTCTTGTCCATCCTTATTATTTTGCAGATAAAGAAACTGAAGACCAAAGAAGTGAACTGACTTGCCCAAGGCCATTCAGTGATTTAGTATCAGAGCTAGGAGTAGAAACTGTCTCTTGACATTTACCTCAGTACTCATCTTACCACATCATCAACATCGTCATTTACATTCCTAGAGCATTTCAATGTTTGTAAGGTGCTTTCCCCACAACAAGCCTATGAGGACGGTAATGCAATAATTATCACTCACATTTTTCAGCTGGGAAAACTGATTCTCAGATTAAGTGAATTGCCCACAAACACTAATTGATCTGGGACTCAAAGCCAGGCTTTCTAATTACAAGTTTAAGGGTTCTTCTGGCTCCATACCCCATCACTTTGCCATTTTAAATAAAATTTAAGAATTTTATTGAGAACAAATTTAAAATCCCCAATTAAACACCAGAAAAGAAATCCCAAAAATCAAAGGAGAGATTAATAAAATTGAAAATTTTTTAAAAAATGTAACAAATAAAACTAGGAACTGATTTTATGAAAAAATAAACTATTGGTTAATTTGATTTTTAAAAAGAAAGAATAAAATCAAATTACCACTATCAAAAATAAAAAGGGTAAATGCACCACTGATGAAGATGAAATTAAGTCAATTATTGGGAGCTATTTTCTCCATTTATATGCCAGTAAAAATGACAATATAAGGGAAATGGATGAATGTTTACAAAAATATAAACTGCCCAGATTAACAGAAGAGGAAATAGAATACTTAATAACCCTATCTTAGAAAAAAAAATTGAACAAGATATAAATGAGCTTCCTAAGAAAAAACCCCCAGTACCACATGGATTCAAAAGTGAATTCTACCAAACATTTTAAAGAACAATAAATTCTATAAACTATTTGAAAAATAGGCAAAGGGGTCCTGCCAAATTCCTTTTATGACACCAATATGATTTTGATAACAAAACCAGGGAGTGAAAAGAGAAAATGAAAACTATAGGCCAATTTCCCTATTGAATATTGATGCAAAATTTTTTAATAAAATACTAGCAAAAAGATTGTAGCAATAAAGCACAAAGACCAGGTGGATTTTATACCAGGAATGCAAGGCTGGTTCAGTATTAGGAAAACTATAAGTATAATTGACCATATCAATAAGAAAAATCATGTGATTATATCAATAGATGTGAAAAAAAAAGCTTTTGAATACACCCTTCCTATTAAAAACTTTAGAAAGCATATGGATACATGCATCCCTTATTTAAATGATAAGAAGTATCTAATCTATCTAAATGAGTCAGCTAAGTGGAGCTGTGGATAGATGCCAGGTCTGGAGTCAGCAAGACTTGACTTCAAATACAGCCTCAGACACTTACTAGTTGTGTAACCCTGGGCAAGTCACTTAACTCTGTTTGCTTCCATTTCCTCATCTATAAAATGTTGTGCAGAAGGAAATGGCAAACCACTCCAGTATCTTGGCTAAGAAAATCCCAAATGGGGTCAAGAGGAGTTGGACATGACTGAAACAACTGAACAACAACAATCTATATAAAACCAAGAGCAGTACTATATATATTGGACATAAGCTGGAAGCCTTCCCAATAAGATCAGAGGTGAAGCAAGGATGTCCATTATCATCACTATTATTTAATCTTGTATTAGAAATGCTAGCTATAGCAATAAGACAAGAAAAAGAAGTTGAAGGAATAAAAATAGGCAATGAAGAAACAAAATTCTCACTCTTTGCAGATGATATGATGGTATACTTTGTGAACCCTAGAGAATCAACCAAAAAACTAGTTGAAATAATTAACAACTTTAGCAAAGTTTTAAGATATGAAATAAACACACATAAAACATCACTTCCATATATTGC
Source organism: Vombatus ursinus (assembly GCF_900497805.2). Classification (NCBI taxonomy): domain Eukaryota; kingdom Metazoa; phylum Chordata; class Mammalia; order Diprotodontia; family Vombatidae; genus Vombatus; species Vombatus ursinus. The sequence goes on along the minus strand of NW_020954569.1, from coordinate 70,301,909 downwards.
CAACAAAACTCAGTAGAAAGAGATATAAAAAGAAATTCTATTTGAAATAACTGCAGACATTATGAAACACTTGGAAGTCTACCTGCCAAGACAAACCCAAGGATTATGTGAACACAATTACAGAATACTCTACACAAATAAAGACCAATCTAAACAACTGGAGAAATATTCATTGCTCATAGATAGGCTGGATCAATATAATAAAAATTGCAATTCTACCTAAATTAATTTACTTATTCAGTGACATACCAATCAAGCCAAAGAATTATTTTATAGAGCTAGAAAAAATGATAGCAAAATTCATCTAGAAAAATAAGAGGCCAAGAATATCAAAAGAATCAATGGAAAAAATGTGAAGGAAAGTAGCCTAGCAGTGCCAGATCTTAAAACTGTAATCATAAAAATGATCTAATCCTGGCTAAGCAATAGAGGATCAGTGGAATAGATTAGGTAATCTATTAGACTATAAAGAGTGGTAAATTACCATAGTAATCTAATATTTGATAAATCCAAAGATCCAAGTTTTGAGGGTAAGAACTCACCATTTGACAAAAGTTGTTGGGAAAACTAAGGAGTGGTTTGGCAGAAAGTAGGCATAGACCAACATGTCACACAGCATACCAAGATAAGGTCAAAATAGGTACATAATTTAGACACAAAGGTGATATTATAAACAAATTATAAGGGAAGAGTTTATGGTCAAACAAGAGATAGGGAAGAAGTAAAATGGATTATTTTGATTATATGCAGTTAAAAAGTTTTTGTACAAACAAAATCAATGTAGCCCAAAATTAGAAGGAAAACAGGAAAATGAGGGGAGTGGCAGGAGGATTTTACAGTAAATTTCTTTGATGAAGCCCTCATTTCTCAAATACACAGGGAAATGAGTCACACTTATAAAAATAAGAGTCATCTCCTAATTGATAATTGATAAAAGGACATAAAAAGGCATTTTAAAAGAAGAAACCAAAACCATCAATAATTACATAAAAATGCTCTAAATCTCTATTGATTAGAGAATGCTACTTAAAACAACTCAGAGGTACCACTCTACACCTATCAGATTAGCTATGACAGAAAAGTAAATAAATGCTGGGTGGGATGTGGAAAAATTCCACTATTGGTGGAGTTGTGAACTGATCCAATCATTCTGGAGAACAATTTGGAACTATGCCCAAAGGGCTATAAAACTGTGTATACCCTTTGACCCAGTACTAGGTCTGTATCTCTAAGAGATCAAGGAAAGGGAAAAGGACCTATATGTACAAAATATTTATAGTAACTATTTTTGTGGTGGCAAAGAATTTTACATTGAGAGCATGCCATCAATTGGAAAGTGAATTTAAAAGTTGTAGTATATGATTGTGATGGAATACTATTGTACTATAAGAAATGATGAGCAAGATGGTTTCAGAAAAACCTGGAAAGATTTATATGAACTGATGAAAAATGAAGTGAGCAGAACTAAGAGAACACTCTACACAGTAAGAGCAATATTGTAATGATGATCAAATGTAAAAGACTTAGCAGCTCTGACCAATACAATAATCCAAGGAAACTCCAAAGGATCAATGGTGAAAAATAACATCCACCTCCAGAAAGAGATCTGATCAACTCAGTGAAGATTGAGGCACACTTTTTTTCATTTTCCTTGTGTTTCTTGTTTATTATTATTATTATTTTTTGCAACATGGCTAATATGGAAATATGTTTTGCATAACTTCATATGTGTAATTAACAACATCTTGCTTGCCTTATTAAGAGGTGGGGGAAAGGCAGGAGGGAGGGAGAGAATTTGGAAATCAAAAATTTTAAATGAATGCTAACAAATGAATAAAGTAGAAAAATATATTTTATTGAGGACTTTTTCTGTTTCTTAGATCAAAATGAGGTATCAGGGCCACTGCAGGAATTAGGATAGGTTCTTCATCTAGATCCTAATGGGTCAGGTTCCATGTTTGGATTTCACAAATGACACCAGAGATAGCCTGGGCCCTGGGAATTTTACAGATTGGGATTTCCAGGCAAGTAGTAGGGATTTGCTCTGGGATACTTGGCTGCAATGTTGCTGGTTCATTGGTCTTCTCTTAAGTTATTTTGTATCTGGTCCAGTTAACTTAAAATTATAGTATCACAGATTTAGAGCTAGAAGGAACATTTGAAGCTATCCAGTTCCATTCTCTCATTTGGAAGATGACAAAACTGAAATCACAAATAGACTGGTGATTTGCCCATAGTCACACAGATAGCAAATGGCAGAGCTAAAATTCAAACCAATGTCCTCTGATTCTAAATCCATAGCTCTTTCTACTGCAGATCACACAGTAAGGCCAAGCTTTCAGAATCAATCCCTCTTGAGCTACCTCCATTTTGTAGAGAGCTACCTCATAAAGACACACTGTCAGTAATCAAGAGGACCATGTGGGAGACTGTGAATGGTTCACGACAGAGTGCAATGCAGAAACATATACCCTCATCTTCATATAAGAAAGAAATCAATGTTGGGACTATCAGTAGCCTCACAAGTTGGCATCACCTTGGTCTGTATCTTGAGGGATATAGGGAAAGTTCTTAAAAATTAAGCCAAGGAGGGCAGCTAGGTGGCACAGTAGATAGAGCACCGGCCCTGGAGTCAGGAAGACCTGAGTTCAAATTCAGCCTCAGACACGTGACACTCACTAGCTGTGTAACCCTGGGCAAGTCATTTAATCCCAATTGCCTCACACACAAAAAAAAAAATTAAGCCAAGGGCAACTAGGCTCTGCATGAGTAAGGCTTGGCAGTGTCAGTTTTATTTTATTGCATCTTGAATCATCATACTTCTGCTATAGATGTAGAAGCATTCTCACCTCTTTGGTAAGAATTTGGTTTATTTTTGGATTTTGTCCTTGCCAATTAGCCTTAGTCATCTCTAAATCTGAGACAAGTCTGGGCTTGGGGAACCAAGAAAATGCACTCATTTTGACTTTCAGGTTAAAGCAGTGAGGTTTAAAAGAAATCAATAGCTCAAATCCTGGCTTTCAAACTTAATTAACTGGGTGACCTTGGACAAGTCACTGTGCCATTCTGGGCCTTAGTTTACTCACCAGTAACTTGAAGAAATTAAATTGTATCATCTTTAAAGTCCCTAATATTCTACATCCTATAATCTATTAGCTGATTTAGCACTAGTATTTCAGTATAGGTAACTCTTTGCTGGTTCTACCCAGTAAGTTATAAAATATAGGAATTACTACTCTTATGTTACAGTGAGAAAATTAATGCTGAGGGGGCTTAGGTGATGACTTGCTCACATTCATAGGACAAGTAAGTTCCCAAACTGGGTCTCTACTGTAATTATGATGCTAAGGTCAGTGAGGTTTTTTTTTAATTCTATTGTGTTCCCAGTCCACTATTTTGAAATCTCTAATGACTTGAAGACAAAAAGAAAGAAAGAAATTTGTCTTTTACTGCCTGATGCTATCTGTTTTGTCTCCTATCTTCTACTATCCTTTTTCTTGGTGTTTCTCAATCTTTAAAAATTTTTCTACAATTCTTTCCTTTTGACAATGATTCTTCATCCTAACCCTCTTACTAAGGGGAAGGTTCCCTTACTAACGGACGTGTGTGTGGGTGTTTGTAATATGCTAGCACAGTATCTTGCACATAGTTGTTGTTATTTAGTCATTTACAGCCATGTCTGACTCTTTGTCATCCTATTTGGGGTTTTCTTAGTAAAGACAGTGGAGTGGTTTGCCATTTCCTTCTCCAGCTTATTTTACAGATGAAGAAACTGAGGCAAACAGAGTTAAGTGACTTACTCAAGGTCACACAGCTAGTAAGTATCTGAGGCAAGATTTGAACTCAGGAAGATGAGTCTTCTTGACTCCAGGCCTAGCATTTTATACACTGTACCACCTAGCTACCCCTTGTACGTAATAGGAACTCAATAATGTTTGTTGAATTTAATTGTAGGATCATAGAAGTAAAGCTGAAAGGGACCTCAGAGACCATGTCATCCAATTTTTCTATTATAGATGAATGAATTGAGACCCAGGGAAGTTCATTGAAATGACTTGCCCAAGGTCACACAAGCAGTAAATGTCAGAGGCAGCATTTGAACCTGGATTGTCTGAAGTGAGAGCCAGTGCTGTTTCCATTGTATAATAGCTGCTTGAATTGATTTGAAATGGCAAGATCTTGACTGTATCTAAATTTTGTATCTCCCCCAGCACCTAGGAAAGTCCCCAGCATAAGGAAGGAAATTAACAAATATTTGTTTAAAAATGAATGAATGAATGAAACTGATACTTCTTCCTACAAGCTTATTTTCTACCTTTTCTCTTGAACCCTTTCCAAATATCCTAGGGCTGGTTTGCTTTGTTCTTAGCTTTCAACTAGGTTAAACCACACATCTGTGGAATTCTAATTAATTGAATGTTCACCAAGCAAGAAAGAACCTCTAAATCATTGTCTCATACAGTTAGTGTCCAGTGAAATACTAGCCATTAGAAATGCTAGTCAGTGTAGGTTCTCCCAACTCCAAGACATATGTCCATGTCTTCATCTATATTATCTCTCCATGTGAAATGTCTCCCTCCCTTTTTCACCTGTCCAACATATCCTTTGAGATTTGACCCAAGTTCCATTTTCTCCATGCAACCTTCTTTTATTGCTCCAATGCACATTGATTTCCTGACTCTGGAATCCTACAATACACATACCTACAATTTGGCACTTAATTTTACACCATCTTGTGTTATTCTCTAATTGTTTCATGCCTCTTTGTTCTGATTCTTCCAACTGGACTAAGTTCTTTTCTGACAGGGACCATGTGTTGTTATACATTTCTACTTTATTCCCCAAAGCCTGTGGTATGTGAACGAGCATGTAAAATCTGTTGTGTGAAGGTTGAATTGTAGGACTGGCTCCCAAAGAGCTTGACAAATAGCTGAGGCTGTGCATGAAAGTGAATATTTAACCCTGTGCTTTGAACCTAAAGGAAATCAGGCAACAAACCCAAAGATAGACATTATTCTCTGTTTCTTCCTAACAAATACTTGTTTATTGATCTCATGGGAATGTATGTGCATGGTGGGCTCAGAGACTAGAGCAGACCTCCTGATGACAAATACCACATCTGTCTTAGAATGGTATAGGAGATAAAATGCTAAAACTGGAGTCAGGAAGACAAAGATTTGAATTCTGCCTCTGATCCTTACTAGCTCTGTTATCATGGACAAACTGTCACTGTCAGCCTTCCTGAGTTTCAGTTGCTTCACCTCTAAACTGGGTATAATGTATGAGAGTAGTCTTATTATTGTTACATAGAGGTGATGGAAGTCTCAAATGAAATACTTTAGGTAAAGCACTACATAAGCACCATCAATTATTATCCTAATGACATGGAGAGCAGTTAAAGAGATGTAAGATTTGACATATTTAAATGTGTGAGTGGCCAATGTAGATTCAAGCTGCAGGCAGATAGTACATGAGAGTGTACATGTGTTTGTGTATGTATGTATGTGTGTATGTATGTATAAACTCATGACAATGAGAAGGCATTTTCAAAGTTGGAATACACTCATCTGGCACAGATAATATGTTATAAGCTAACCCAGGGAATAGAAATCAACCCAGAGAATATAATCAGCCCAAATAACAAATCAACCCAAATTTTTCATGTAAAAATTCAAGTTCTGGACAGTCTTTGCCATGTGGATTGAAACCCTCCTGCTGTTAATTTCAGTAACTGCATCCAAGTATTACAAAAATCATCTGTCTAGCACTGGATGTGATCTCAGAGTCCATTGAGCCCAACCTCTTTTTATTTTTTCAGACTGAGGGCTGGGAGATTAAGTAATTTGCCCAGAGTGACTCAGGTAGTAAATGTCAGAGGTGGGCTGTGAACTTAGGTCCCTGGCCTCCAGCACCAGTTCCTTTCCACTGTATCACTGGATGGAGTTGTCAATTCCTTTTCCCCAACCTGGCCCCCACTAGTGGCCATTAACTACCCAACAAACAGATGGAGAGTACTCAGCTACCAATATGCTTGGCATTTATGGGGATCCAACTTGTTGGAAGTTTGCTTTAATATTAGCATTATTCCAAGATAAGACTAGGGATGAATATGATAAAATGTTGTTGGTTTTGTTGCTGTTGTTCATCCTTTGATGGGGTGATGTCTTGACTTGCATGTAAATTGGGTTTAAGTGAGGCAGAGTCACACAAAGCTGTCAGCCTCACTCTCTCTTCCAGAGTCTTTAAGGTTCAGTAGCAGGACAAGAGTCAAGATGGTCGGTGGTAACCAGGGATGCCATGGATGTCCTTGGCATTTTCCATGCCTGCCTGACCAAGTTCCAAGTGCTTCATAGCCCTTTTGTTGTATGGACAGGTTGCTTTCCCCAAAAGAGTGTATTTGAGGGCAAGAACTATTTCATCTTTGTCTTTGTATCCCCAGCACCTAGCACTGTTCTTGGCACATAGTAGACAGCTAGGTGGTGCACTGGATAAAGTGCCAGGTCTAGAGGCAGGAAGACTCATCTTCCTGAGTTCAAATCTGACCTCAGACACTTACTGGCTATCTGACCCTGGGCAAGTCACTTAACCCTGTTTGTCTCAGTTCCTTCATCCGTAAAATAAGAAGGAAATGGCAGACCACTCTAGTATCTTTGCCAAGTAAGCCCCAAATAGGGTCACAAAGAGTTGGATATGACTAAAATGACTGAAAAGTAACAACAGGAAGGGAATAAGCATTTATATAATGCCTACTATGTGCCAATCACTGGGCAAAGTGCTTTTTTACAAATATTATCTCATTTGATCCTCACAACAAGTCTGAGAAGTGTGCTGCTATTATCCCCCATTTTACAGTTGATGAAACTGAGGCAAACAAAGATTAAATGTTTGACCAGGGTCATACACCTAGTACAAGGCTGAATCTAGATTTGAACACAGTTCTTCCTGACCCCAGGCCCAGTTCTATCCACTGAACCACCAACTACCTCTAACAATAACAATAATAACAACTAGTATTTATATAAAGCTTAAAAAGCACTGTAGATACAGATAGAGAGAGTTATTGATGGCTATAGATATAAGTGAGATAGAGACAGAGATAGAAATATATAGATTATAATAACAGATATGTAAAGATAGAGATAGATCTATATAGAGATAGAAATATATATAATCTCATTTGATATTCATAACAATACCGTGAGGTAGGTTGTATTATTATGTGAGAGAAAGGCTAAGTGACTTGCCCAGGTCTCATAAATAGTTCCTCTAAGGCAAGATTCAGATATAAGTATTCCTAATCCCAAGTCTAAGTCTATCATGTCATCGAGATATCTTAAGAGACGTTTGTTGGTTGAATGATTGAACAAAAAGAAAGGGGACTTATATAAGGCTTCCAGGAGAAGGTGGCATCGGTCTTAAAGGGAGGGTCAGAGTGCAACAGTTGAAAAAACTTGGAACTTCACTTCTAGGCAATGATTTTTGAGCAGAGAAGTAGCATAACCAAATCCACGCAAAGTATTGGAGCAGTATGAAAGATGAATTGGAGGGGAAAAGAGTGAAGATTATCTATCCAGCCTGATGTTCACTGTCCTTGGGTTTTCTCTTTGGTTTTCTTCTACCCCAGTATTTAATGTTTTCCCCACAGCCACCAATTTGTCAATATCAATATTATAGCCTTCATGTTACTTCCAATTGGCCTCATGAGGTGGTCTATTTGGACTAGCAAATTACTAGCAAATGTAACAAAGCAAGTTCAAATGTGGCCACTCTACTTTGACATTATCTAAAATAACTGTTTCTCCATCTCTCCGTAGTCTCAGATATTATAAACAAAGTGGTCCTAGTGAGTGAATATATTGGAAAAATTATTTTTATAATCTTAGATATCTTTAAATATTTGCAGACAGAATATATTTGTTCCCAAAATAAAGGAAAAGTGTGTCATTGGCCAATTAGTTGTCTGGCTTTCCCCCACTACAGGAAAATAATAGGATGGCTCTCTGTGGCATATAACTATCTAATTCTAATTAGCCTGTGATACTCAGTGGCCCATGATGGTACTGATGTCAGTATCTCCTCTGGCTTTTGAGACTAGGATGATATTGTCAATCAATCAATAAACATTTATTAAGCACCTACTATGTGCCAGACACTGTGCTAAGTGCCAGGGAGCAGAAAAGGCAAAAGAATTCCCACCTTCAAGGAACTTAGAGTCTAATGAGAAGACAAAATGCAAACAAATAGATACAACGCAAGTGATATACAGGATAAATCAAAAATAATTTAAATTTAATTTTAAAAATAAATAGGAAATAATTTGCAGGGGGAAGGCACCAGAATTAAGATGAGATAGAATTCAAACAGAAACAAACAATTATACAGATAGGTTAAAAAAAAATATTAGCATGATTGACCTCCACACATGGACACAAGAGATTATTTGGTTAATGTTTAGAAAGCCCTTTGAAGTTAGATTATATTAATTAGCTACAAACTTGGCCAGAAGCAAGAACTCTTCTCTCCTATTTAGTGTCCTCCTTTGCATCTGGAGATAATGTGATAAAAGGAATTGCTTTCTGCATAGGGGATCACAATTTTTCCATTCCTCTCTATTCTCAAAGTCCACTCATTCTAATGGTGCCTCATTACCATCTGGATAGATCATGACAGTATCCTCCTCACCTGTGCTCCTGTTATGTCTCTCCTCACCACCTCTCTAATCCTTCCCCCACACCACTACTAGACCAATCTTCCTTACACACAGATTTGGTAATATTACTTCTCTACTCAAAAGTCCTCAGTGACTCCCTAATAGAATTGCTGAATACTTAAATATCCAATGTGTGAATAGAGTTGTGATCTCATCAGCTTGAATTTTGTCGCCAATGATGTCAAATACTACCCATCCACGCTTACCAGAACAATGTGACTTATATCCCTGTCTTTCCAGATAGTCACATCAGGAGGTTTATTAAGTATGTTGGAGGCCTTCCTCACTTTCTTCTGACATATTAAGGTGACCACCTGTCTATCCTCGCTTTTGTTGTTTGATCAGCACCCAGTTGTCTAAGACAGTCTTCAGTACTTAAGCGAGATAATTGGGGAGAAATTTAGGAGGTTTACTGATTCCTGACCAACTGGAGAGTTTTTTCCCTAGGATTCTAGGTTAATAATTCCCAAGGGATCTGTGGACAGGTTTTAAGGGAGTGTAAATTTGGATAAGAGAAAAAAATCTTATCTTCATTTTCACTAATTGTTGGTTTCTTTTGTAATCCTATGCTTTATTCTAAGTATTTTCTTCTTTTTTTCCTTTTTTTTTTTTAGGCAACTGGGGCTAAGTGACTTGCCCAGGGTCACACAGCTAGTAAGTGTCAAGTGTTTGGTCTGAGGTCAGATTTGAACTCAGGTCCTCCTGACTTCAGGGCCAGTGCTCTATCCACTGAGCCACCTAACTGCCCCTTTATTCTAAGTATTTAAAAACATTATTCTGAGAAGGGGTTCACAGGTTTCACAAAATTGCCAAATGGATTGTCTCATGTAGTTTCATTTATGATTTCTTGAACTAGAGTTCTGGAAAACCAAGCTTTGATAAATCCCATTGGGATTTAAATGGAGGTACTCTACCATACCTTAAACCCAAATCACTCTGGCTCTCACTGATTGGCCAAGAATAGGCCCTACCCCAAGCCTCACTTGGTCATTGTTTGGGTTTCGATGGCTCAGAGTGAGTGTAAATAGCAATCATTTCTGTTCTGGCCAGAAGGTCTTCCTTCTGGGGTCTTCCTTCCGAGAGTCTTCACCACTCGGTCTGATTTTGTTTTAAGGAAGCAAACTAGTCCATCCTTTGCCTCATTTCTTACTTACCCTTAAATCACTGGATGAGTGTTGCCTCAGACAAACTGAGACCTGGGAAAGACCTTAGCTTAAAAAGGTCAAGGTTTCTCACTGAATCTGGGGTCATCTCTAGTTCTTCTGACCTATGTCTTGCCACTGGACTCAAATGACCCTGGAAGAGAGAGTGAGGCTGATGACTTCACACAGTCCTATCTCTCTTCAATCCAATTCACTTGCAAGTCAAGACATTGCCCTCCTGATGTCATTGGTCCTCTTCAAGAATGAAGGACAAATAATAACAACCATGACACAAAAAAAAAAAAATGAAGAACGCTTGCCTTAAGGGGAGGACATCCTTTCCATGTGTCAGAGGATGTCGAAAAGTATAATCACCAATTTTTTGCTGAAGTTGGTGATATGGATTCTTATGAAGCTAAAGAGCAAGAATGAGTTTTTGTGAGGCCAACGGTCAGCAAGACCTGTAGCCAACAACAAGAGCTCCATGAAAGGGGGCATTTCATCTGGCACTGCATCTATCGCTGGAGCCATAATGAAGAAAGAACTATCTTTTACAGATTGAGAAAACTCCATAGGCTTTCTCCTTCATATGGGTAAGCTGTGGACATAGCAATTTTGAATTATTTGTCCCATTACAGAGCTTTGGTCTTACTAGAAAGCAACTCTGTGAAAAAAGCAGTGACTTACTTGAGTTCTCCCCCAAACCCCTCCTAATACCTGTAAAAAAAAATGGCTCTAAACAAATTCTAGAGCAGCAGAACCCACAAAAAGACAGAGTGAAACAAATTTCTAGCCCAAGATAACCTGGATGGGTGATTAGAAAGGTCTATTGCACCTGGCTAGGAGAGGAACACAGTTTGGTGTGGGCATGCAGGCAAAACAGGCCTCAGCGAACCTACTGCAGGCCTCAGAGGACTGAATCACAGGCAGCTGTGGCAGTTTCCAGACGTCTCAACCCACAAATGCCAAAGACAACTTAGAAGGTCAGTAGGAAAAGTCTGTGACTGCAGTGAGAGAGAAGCCCAAGCCCCAGCCCCAGCCTTGGCTGCAGCCCTGGGGCAGCGGCTGCTTCCAGAGCTTCTGGCCCACAGACCAAGGGGGAATTGAGTAGCTGATCAGAGGGAGATTGCAGGGATCTTTCTGCTGGTGCTGAGGCAGGATTCTCTTGTTTACCCTGTGCTTGGATCTGGATCACAGTTCTGGGTGGCAGTCCTGGGGCGAGGAAGAGTGTTGGTGTGGTGGAGCTTGTAGTGGTGGTGGAGAAGGAATACTCCTCCCAGTTCCAAGGCAGAAGAGAGTGCTTGTGGTCACTCAGAGACCAGAGCAAAAGCCAGGAAAGGAATAAACACCTCACCTGTGATCATACCACCTTGGGAGAACTGAAAACTTACAGGTCCCTAGAAGTATCTCTGAAAACAGCTGCACAAAACCCCCAAAGCTTGGGACAGTACATTCTCCATGTTGGAAGAAGGCCCCTACCTTAACAAAGAGTTTATAACTCAAGTAATTGGCTGGGATCATGAGTAAACAAAAGTACACAAAAAAAGTCAGACCATAGAATTTTTCTTTGGTGACAAAGAAGATCAAAACATACAATAAGAAGACAACAAAGTCAAAGCTTCTACATCCAAAGCCTCCAAGAAAAATATGAATCAGTCCCAGGCCACAGAAGAGCTCAAAAAGGATTTTGAGAAGCAAGTAAGAGAAGTAGAGGAAAAACTGGGAAGAGAAATGAGAGTGATGCAAGAAAACCATGAAAAACTAGTCAACAGCTTGATAAAGGAGACCCAAAAAAATACTTAAGAAAATAACACCTTAAAAAGTAGCCTAACCCAAATGGCAAAAGAGGTCCAATAAGCCAATGAGGAAAAGAATGCCTTAAAAAGCAAAATTGGCCAAATGGAAAAGGAAGTCCAAAAGCTTACTGAAGAAAATACTTCCTTAAAAATTAGAATGGAGCAATTAGAAGCTGGTGACTTTATGAGAAACCAAGACACTGTAAAACAAATCCAAAAGAATGAAAAAATAGAAAACAATGTAAAATATCTCATTGGAAAAACAACTCTCCTGGAAAATAGATCCAGGAGAGATAACTTAAAAATTATTGGACTATCTGAAAGCCATGATCAAAAAAAGAGCCTAGACATCATCTTTCAAGAAATTATCAAGGAAAACTGCCCTGATATTTTAGAACCAGAGGATAAAATAGAAATTGAAAGAATCCACCAATCACCTCCTGAAAGAGATCCCCAAAGGAAAACTCCCAGGAATGTTGTAGCCAAATTCCAGAATTCCCAGGTCAAGGAGAAAATATTGCGAGCAACCAGAAAGTATTGTGGAAACACAATCAGGATAACACAGGATTCAGCAGCTTCTACATTAAGGGACTGTAGGACTTAGAATATGATATTCCAGAGGGTAAAGAAGATAGGATTACAGTCAAGAATCACCTACCCAGCAAAACTGAATATAATCCTTCAGGGAGAAAAATGGACATTCAGTGAAATAGAGGACTTTCAAGCATTCTTGATGAAAAGACCAGATCTGAACAGAAAATTTGACTTTCAAATACAAGACTCAAGAGAAACATGAAGAGGTAAACAGGAAAGAGAAATCATAAGGGACTTATTAAGGTTGAACTGTTTACATTCCTGCATGGAAAGATGATATTTGTAACTCATGAGACCTTTGTCAGTATTAGGGTAGTTGGAGGGAAAAATTATATGTATGTATAGATAGAGAGAGAGAGAGAGCACACAGGGTGAGTTGAAGATGAAGGAGTGACATCTAGAGAATAAAATTAAAGGATGAGAGAGGATTATACTGAGAGAAGGAGAAAGGGAGAAGTAGAATGGGGTAAATTATCTCCCATAAAACAGACAAGAAAAGGCTTTTACAGTGGAGGGCAAGTGGGGGAAGGTGAGAGGGAATGAGTGAATCTTATTCTCATTGGTTTTGGCTTAAGGAGGGAATAACATACACACTCAATTGGGTATGGAAATCTATCTTATCCTACAGGAAAATGGGGGGTGAAGGGGACAAGAGAGCAGGGGGATGATAGAGGGGAGGGAAGATTGGGGGAGGGGGTAATCAGAAGGAAACACTTCTAAGGAGGGACAGGCTCAAAAGAGAGAATAGAATAAATAGGGGATGGGATAAGATGAAGGGAATATAGTTAGTTTTCCACAGCATGACTATTATGGAAGTGTTTCGCATGACTACACATGTATAACCTGTATCAAGTACTTGCCTTCTCAATGAGGGTGGGTGGGGAGGGAGGAAGGGAGAAAATTAAGAACCCAAAGTTTTAAAAAGCAATATTAAAAAAAATTGTTTTCACGTGCAACTGGGAAATAACATATACAGACAATAACATATACAGATAGATAGAAATCTCTCCTGCCCTATGGGAAAATTGAAGGAGAAGGGGATATGAGAAAGGGGGGCAGAGATAGAAGGGAGTACAGATTAGGGAAAGGGATATTCAGAATGCATGCCATTTTGGGGTGGGGGGAGGGATGATATGGGGAGAAAATTTAGAACTCAAAATATTGTGGAAGTGAATGTTGAAAACTAAAAATAAATACATTAAAATAAATAAATAAAATTTTTTAAAAAAATCAACTCTCTGTGCTGCCCACTGTGAATCATGTGGAATAGGCATAGCTTATGAAAAACTGCAGAAGAAGCCATGTCTGCCGATCTTTACTGAGAGTAACAAGGAGAGGAACTGTTCTGTTCAGCACTGGAAGTGACTCAGAATCTCCATAGACCTTTGGGAGTGGCTACTCATTAGAAAATGTCCTTGTTCATTTTTGAAGTGTTCTGTTTTGTTTTCTTCTGTCTTTCACTGAAACTTCCCTCTTTTATCTTTGTAAATTGAATGCATGCAAGTGGACTTGTAGACAGGTTATGCTCCTCCCAGATTTGCTGAGTACCTACCTATCAGAGAAGTCAGAAATCCTCCAGTGTGTCTCTAGGCCCTTCATATTGTAGGAGACCCTAACAAGGTTTGCAAAAAGAAACAAAAAGATAAAATTTCTCTAAAACTTCTAAGCAACCATCCTGAGAGGTAGGTAGCATAACTATTATTATCCCCATTTGACATATAAGGAAACTGAGGCTCAAAGCAGTTAAAAGGCTTACCACATCTAGAAAGGAGACTCAGGCTCAGGTCTTCTGGTTCAAAGTTTATCAGTCTGTTCTACTATGCCATACTGTCTCTCAAAAGATGAAAAAATACAAAGTTCCTGCCCTCTAGGAATTTATATTGTGGTAAGATATGACAATGAGACAAATAAGTACAAATGAGAAAATTCAAAGGAGTATAATATACTTTTTATCCCCAAATTATTTTGTATTATCTACATATCTATTTGCCCATACATATATAGGCCTATTTACCTATTTGTCTATGTGTTGTCTCTCTGAATAGAAAGAATGAAGTACAGTGACTTCATTTTTTTCCTGTATCCCCCACTGCCTACATATAGTAGATCTTCAATGCTTGTTGATTGATTACAAGGTCATTTCCAAAAGAAATCACTCCAATCTGGAATGAAAGAATAAAGACCAGATTTCTTTTTTTTTTTTTTGGTGGTGGGGGGAAGCTTCATCTGGAGAGTGGAATTAATCTACCCTTTGCCTAATATACTTCTACATACTGCTCAATGACAGAGAAGCTTCTTGGGTTCCACAGTTGTCAGTAGGAAATCAAGTTTTTCCAGCAATACTTTCCCAACACTGTATTCTCTACTGGCAAAGGGCTAGCAGGGAGACTTCTCATAAGCCCAGAGGGAAGAAATGAGATGCTTTTGTGCCTTTTGACATTTATTGAGAGTCCACATGGAACCTGGTTGTATGTAGAACATAGAATTAGGCACTGCTTTTTCTCCCTCAATGGATTCACAAACTAAATTTGAGTAATAGCCAAGATGCAAACATAGAAGGAGGAGGGAGAAACCCTCAAGAGAAAGAAGGATGTTGACAAGACTAAAAATTATTAGCAGTATCAATCTCCATGCACAGGCATGAAGGATTAATTAGTTAATGTTTGAAAAGTTCTCTGAAGTGAAACAACACTATGTAGGTGCAGAGCTTTCTTATTAGCTCGATGGCTGCCCACAATTAGGAAGGAAAATTCCTGTGTAGAAATGCATTATTGTTGGAATCCAAATCTGAGCCACAAGAGGGTGGGGGAATCAAGTTAGGAATCTTCAGGACAGGCTGCCCTTGAAAAATAAAATCTTGAGGAAGAATTGAGGAAGGAGAAAAAGAAACATTGGTAGTTGGGAAAAAGCTTAATCTATATGCAAACAGGACTATGATGTGGTAGTCCCATGTTACTGTGTTAAAGGGTGATCCTTGGCACTAACTGGTAATACCCACTTTTGCATTTTAACAAAGCTCTTCTAGAAACAATGTGTCAACTTTATGGAACAGGAATTAAAAGCATCAAAACAAACCAATGAGAGTAATATTTTTGATAGGTAGACATGGTAATTACCTTCCAAGCACAGAATCTCACAGTTAGAAGAGAACTGAGTTAATCTGGCCCAAATTATAGTTGAACTGAAATCCCTTCTATGACATTCACAACAAATTGTTATCCAGGGTCTACAAGAAGACATTCAGCGAGAGGGAACTCATTACCCCTTGAAAAAGCCCATTCCATATTGGAATAGCTTGAAATCTAAGGAAGTTTTCTTTCTATTCAGCTACATTCTGCCTCTCTTCATCTTCCACTCATCACTCAGTTCTACCTCTTCAGTGCCAAACTGAAGTATAAACCTTCCATATGACAATCCATCAAACAATTGACAGAAATTACGTCCCTCTTAAGTGTTTTATTTTCTTTTGTTTTTCCTAACTAGAACATTCCTAGCTCCTTCAACCAATGCTTATATGACATGGTGTTTACTCCTTTTGTCAGGATCATTAGACCACTTTCCTCCAGACATGATCCAGTTTATCAATGTCGTTCCTAAAATTTGACACCCAGGACTGAACTTGAGGTATACTCTGACTAGTGAGGAGTCTCATTCAGAAGGCTAGGTCTCTATCAAAACAGAACACAGTGGTAACCTTTCACCATCCACAGCCAGAATATCATCAATATCATTGACATTATTGTTATCATTATCATTGTTTTGGTTTAGAGCTATTATTTAATAATATGGGGAACTCCCAGTGTGGCAGCTCCTTATATCAATGCAGACGAGCGACTCATTTGCAAATTGAAATCTTAGAGAGCTGCTTATGGCCCGAAGAGTTTACTGGAAGGGTCACACAACCAGTGTCAGAAACAGGATTTGAATCTAGGCCTTCCTGACTCCAAACATGGTTCCTTAACCAAAATATTATTATATAGTATATAATTATATATTATATTGTATATGATTATATGATTATATAATTCAGGAAAATATTAAATATAACTGTGTAAAAAGGAAAAAAGAAATGTATTAATACTCTTGAAGATGGGCGGAAATTTTACCTGGAAAAGGTTTCACTTTTCCTGAAGTGACCATTGTTGGCATGATATCATCAACTGACAGCATAATCAATGCAAATCAATTCAGCAAACATTTATTAAGTGCCTACTGTGTATAAGGACCTTTGCTAGGTTCTGAGGGTGCAAAGTCAAAAATAGGAGGGGAGGGACCTGCCCTCCAAGAGCTTATAAAATTCTAGTGCACAAGATGACACAGTGGAAAAGAATTAGAATCTGGAGTCAGGAAACTTGAGCTCTACTCTCAGCTCAATGCTGATTCACTCTCTTATCTTGGGCAAATTATCCCACTTATCTTGGCCTCCTTTTCCTCATCATTAAAACAAGAAATATGAACTAGACTTGCCTTCTCCTTGTCTAACAGTGTATGCTCTTACCATTATCATTTTCAAAAGGGTGAAGCCAATGTAGTTTCTGCTGTTCAGTGGGTCCTAGTCTACGACTAGGGAGCTTTTACTTTGCCTGTTCTCACCCTAGTCCCCCTCCAATCTCTTCCTCCCAGCTTTACAAACCTAGCTCTGAGAACGGTAATCAAATCAACACTATCATTTCTAGTAATGACATTTCAATCAACTGTCCAATTTCCCTAGTCACAATTTATTCTGGCTTCCCTGTAAAAAAAAAAAAAAAGAAAGGAAAAGAAAACCACTGTTTCCTTGCAACCTCTTCCCTATATGTGTTGTCTTCCTATATTAAAATGATTAGAACATGAAGTCCTTAAAAGCAGGAACTGTCATGCTTACTTGAATTTATATCTCAAGTTCCTGAAATGTAATAAGCACTTAGTGAATGACTTTTTTTTTATTCATTCATTCTTTTGTTCATACACACATGTATTTGAGTGATTTTCAAGATGATCTTCTGATATTACACAAGTAGATGGCACAGCGGATAGAGACTGGGCCTGAAGTCAAGAAGACATGAGTTCAAATCTGGCCTCAGACACTTATTAGCTGTGTGACCCTGAGCAAATTACTTAACCTCTGTCTGTCTCAGTTTCTTCAACTGTAAAAGTGAGATAATAGCACCTACCTTCTAAGGTTGCTGTGAGGATCAAACGAGATAACATTTGTAAAGCACTTAGCACAGTGCCTGGCATATAATAGACTCCATATAAATGCTAGCTATCATTATCATCATCATCATCATCATCTGAAATACTATAGAGTAGATACAATCTGTTAATCTAAAAGGGCCAGTTTGGGCCAAAAAGTTTCAATTCTCTGACTCATTGAAGAGTCAGAGTACTTACCAGTGTCTATTCACACCAACTCATTGCTCATCATAATAATTGTTACTGTTCAGTCATTTAAGTTGTGTCCAATTCTTTGTGACCCCATTTGGGGTTTTCTCGGCAAAGATACTGCTGTGGTTTGCCATTTCCTTCTCCAGATCATTTTACAGATGAGGAAACTGAGGCAAGCAGGATCAAGTGACTTGCCCAGGATCACATAGCTGAGTGATCACTCACATAGTGAGTAAGGTCAGATTTGAACTCAGGAAAATGTCTTCCTAACTTCAGGGCAGGTGCTCTATCCATTGCGCGACCTAGCTTCATCAAAGATATCATAGACATAGTGCAAACAGATGTACAATTTCTTTATGGTGACAGGGAGCTAATATTGCTATTGTCCCATATGCCATGTAGGTTATTTTGGGAATTTTCAATCAATCAACTACTCAGTCTCAAATGAACGAAGAAGAAGAAGATAGACAGATTAAGTGGCAGACAAAATTCTCGACTTGTAAGTGGCTTATGATCTTGGAGAAATAAGATCATCACACATGAAATAGACAATAGCAGATAAATACAAAGCACTATATTGTGCACTACAGACTCTATGCTATGGGACTTCAGAGGAGAGGATCATAATGTAGGCAGAAGTAATCAGGAAGGCTTCATGGAGATGGTGGAAATTTAGCTGGGCTGTGAAGTACAGATAGTCTATGTGAGGAAATGAACAAAGTATACAAAGGCATGGAGGTAGATATGAAACTGATATGTTCATAAGAAGATCCTGACTACAGCACAGGGTCTATATTGGGAAGCAGTGGGAAAGATTGGAAGGGAAAGTAGAGTGAGGCCAGATCAGAGAGGGCCTTCTAAATCATATCAACAAATTAATTTTAGTGCAAAAGTCTTAATCAGAAGAATGACACAAGGAAGCATGTTTATGATGCTGAACTTTTGCTCTTTAAATTAACTGAATATTCGAAGCAAAGCTCTGGCTTATTGTAAGTATTGATGTTGTGATTAGGACATTGGGGGCATTATATCCCGACTTAGCAATAATTGAAATGAGTCCAAGCATAAGGAAGCAGAATAGAAGTAAAACACTAGCCTGACAGGCCGTAAGTGTCACCATAGTTAGGGATACATGGCATTGATCTATAGGAGCAAGCCATGAGAAGGGCAGTAGCATCACTCTCATTCTGAAGTTGATGGAGGAGAAGGGAGAACAAGAGATCGAATGAGTTAGTGCTGCAATATAGCAGTATACTGTATGTGTATGCAACTACACCCTTGACTTGATCTTATGAGATGTCTAATTCAGAGATCATAGGATTTTGGTATTCAATGGCCAACGGACTCTGACACTGTGAAAAACAGAAAAGGTTTACTTCCTCAACCTGGTTTAGAACTGAGATTCCTATTCTCCATTCCTAATCTTCTTATAGTATTCAGATTCACTGTTGATCCTACTCTCCTTTGTGGGTTCCCTAAACCCTCTTTAAAATACCCAGTGTATCTTTGATGTGAACTCAAGGTCAGATGAATTATTTGATAATAATTCTGGCTTTGGATGTTAATAAATGAATTCCCCATGGAAAAGACTCATTAGCTCAGAAGACATATTTGCCTTACACAAGGCAATTAACAGTGAAAAGGTGAAACAAAATAAGCATAGGCGTTCCCATCCATACTGGACACTTTGTGATTTAAAAAGATCTTCTTTTCTTGAGATACTGTAAAAGCTACAAAAAGAGCATGATATGCTAGGAATAAAGGCCTGGGGTATAAGGCTAGGATAAGATAAAAGGTAACCCAGGGCAGAGGTTAAGGGATGGCTATGGGAGGACACCAAATCCAGAGAAGTGCCTGAAAGCCCATGATCAAGGACAAGCAAAGGAAAACAATCCAGGGTATGGATATGCCTAGGTACTAAAGGGCAAGGCCAGGTAGTAGATCAGAACTAAGTGTTAGGGTAAGTCTTAAGACAGAAATCAAAAGTCAAAGCAGGCATCCTGTCCAGAAACCTCAATAAGGTTTTGGAAACTAAGGAGACTGAGCAACCCAGGGTCAGAAACTCAGGGAAGTAGTTTTGGGAAACCTATAAAAAGCATCACCAATTTCATCAGAATTAATCCAGGGAGACCTCTCCTCACATCCACCCTATAGGTGGAAGCAGGTAAATAGGTGCTCTGGTTGAGATGATCTAGAACGGTCTCGGTCAAAGCAGCAAATTTTAGTAGATTAGATAGATCCTAACAGGGTCCAGAATGCCAAGCTTTCTTTTCTTCATCCCGCCTAATAGAATTCCATTGTATGGTCAGTGATGTGAGAATAGGACTGCTACAGGAGAGGATGCTGTTGGCCTGTTTGATGGGCTGTCAGGTAGAGACAGGAAATCATTAACGAACTTGTTAGCATTGGCAGTACAGATCCTATGCTCTGCTGTTGCTACTATTACTGGTTTCCTCATTCATTTAGCAAGTGCATACCATTGTACACTGAAACCTGGTTGAGCTGTCTGTTCCATTTCCCCTTATCCATCAAGGCAGCATGCATGGTACAGTGGAATGACTGCTGGCCTTGGAGTCAGGGGACCTGTGTTCAAATCCAGCTCTACTACTCACCCCCTGTGTTATCTTGGGCAAGTCATTTAACCATTCCGAGTATCATTTCCTCATCTGTAAAATAAGGGAATTGGAATAGATAGACTCTAAAGTCATTTCTGGCTCTGAATTTATGATCTTATGATCTTCACTCTCACTGTCCACCATGTTGGCACTTGGCCACACTTATCTCACAAGAGGATTGAGTCCTAAATGAAGAATTCTTTGCCGAATCATTTCACTCTTTCTGACCTTGGACAGAGATTATGAACAGAGAAGCCCTCTGGCTGATCAGAACTTCAGGGAATGATATTTGAAGGCTATCTGGCTATCACTAGGTAAATCAATAAATCAAATTAAAAATAGTAAATCACTAGGTAAATGAAAAACACATGCATGCATGTACTTCCAGAACAAATACTTTCATATTTAAAATGTTCTGGGTAACAAGCAAGTAACATTTTCTGGAAGTGGAACCAGGCAGAGTTAAAAATGGAATGTTTTCTTTTTTTTTTAAAGGCAATTGGGGTTAAGTGACTTGCCCAGGGTCACACAACCGGTAAATGTCTGA
This sequence comes from Vombatus ursinus, assembly GCF_900497805.2. Taxonomy (NCBI): domain Eukaryota; kingdom Metazoa; phylum Chordata; class Mammalia; order Diprotodontia; family Vombatidae; genus Vombatus; species Vombatus ursinus. The sequence goes on along the minus strand of NW_020954569.1, from coordinate 70,281,138 downwards.
GGCTGGATGTGAAAATGTTTGGTTATGAAAATGTTTGTGCAACCCCTGCAACTTTCCCTTTCTGTGCCAATTCCCCTGTTAGTGGCATTCTTTCCTCCCCACTCAGCCTCCCAAGGTTTACATGCTCTCTCCAATATCTCCATTAAAATCTCCTCCCAGGAAAGGATCTGATTAATTGTGGAATGTAGGTTGTCTGCATGGTTTTCACAGTAGCTGGCATCCAAAATAAAAAATAAATAATAGAATCTAAACTTCTTGAAGGCAGAGACTATTTAAAAAAAAAACTTTGTATATACAGCAACTATCATACTAGTATCTAGCATTTAATAGGCACATAATAACTGCTCATAGGAGCATAGATTTAAAGATAGAAGGGACTTTAGAGGCAATGTAGTCCAGCTCCATCAATTTATAGATGAGGAAACTGAAAGTCAGAGAAATTGAATGACCGTCACATGAACACAAATCAAGTTAAATGTTACAGGCAGGATTTGAACCTAGTTTTTCCTGACTCCTAATCTAGCACTTAATTGTTAGCTCTCTCATAAATGAATGAATGAAAGATATTGTTTAATTCATTACCTCTTCTATGAGCATTTGAACTTTAAGGGAGGCATCATGGTGTAATGGAAAGAGTGCCAGGTCTGGAGTCAATGATGATTTGAGCTTGGATTCTGGCTCCAACATTTACTAGATTTGATCATTCTACAAGTCACTTAAGTCCTCTGGTATTTAGTTCCCAATCTCATCACTCACCTAGAACTGCTCTCTCCAAAGTTGCAAAAAATTTAATTGACAAATCTGACCGTCTTTTCTCAATTGTTACCTCTTTTTTTTTAACCTTTCTGAATCATTTGCCACTGTTGATAACCCTTTCCTCCTGGATACCTTCTCTCCTCTCTCTGACACTGCTTTCTCTTGGTTTTCCTTCTACCTCTGTGATCACTTCCCAGTCTCATTTGCTAAACCATCATTCATATCCTTCCTTCTAACTATGGGTGTCCCCCAAAATTCTATCCTGAGGCCTTTTGCCTCCTCTTACTTGGTTATCTCATCACCTCCCATGGGTTGTCATCTCTATGAGGTGACTATCAGATCTATATATCCAGGTCTACTTTCCCCTAAGTTTCAATACTACTTCACCAACTGCTTATTGAACATATACAACTTAGATACTCCATGGGCATCTCAAATCCAACATGTCCAAAACAGAACTATTTAACTCTCCCCACCAAAACAACCCCTCTTCTGAACTTTCCTATTTCTTTAAAGTATGCTACCATCCTCCCAGCAAACCAGTTTGACAAACACAGAGTTGTCCTTGATACCATATTCTCCCTCAACCAATATATCTAATCACTTGATCAGTCTTATTGATCCTACCTCCACAACATCTCTCACTTCCATCCCCTTCTCTTTCTTCACATAACCACTACCTCAGTTCAGGCCAGCACCTCTCTACTCTTGACTATTACAATAACCTCTTAATTGGCATTCCTGCCTCAAGTTTCTCTCCTTTTCAATCTATCACTAGGGCACCACAGTAATTTTCCCTAAAACACAGGTCTGACCATGTCACTTACCTACTCAATCAATGGATCAATCAACATTTATTAAGCACCTACTAGGTGCCAGGCACTATGCTAAGTGCTGGGGGAACAAAGGGGTGGGGTGAGGCAAAAGACAGTCCTTGCCCTCCAGGAGCTTACTCAATAAACTCCAATAACTCCATATTACCTGTAGGGTCAAATACAAAATCCTCTGTTTTGTATTTAAAGTCCTCTACAACCTGACTCCACTCTACCTTTCCAGATTTATTAATATATCTCTCCTCTTCACAAACCTTTCAGATAAGCCACACTGTCAGATATATACTAGCTGTGTGACCTTGGGCAAATCCATTAATCTCCATGTACCCACAGGCAACTCTCTAAGGGGCAATTGCAGAATATTGATAGAGGTGAAGTTCTTCACTGGGAATCCTCTAAACCAATGAAATTGCAGGACCAGTGCCATTTCATAATTGTATATACTGATCTGTACATGTTGTCTCCCCTTATAAATTGCAAAGGTTGTCTGATTTTGTCTTTGTCCCCTCAATACCTAGAATATATAGTAGGTGCCTAATAAATGCCTGTTGAAAGGCAGCCTAGCAGTTCCAGATTTCAAACTATATCACAAATCTGTAATCATCAAAACAATCTGGTGCTGCCTAAGAATAGAGTGGTAGATTAGTGGAATAGATTCAGTACACAGTATACACTAAGTAAATGACCATAGTAATCTAGCATTTGATAAACCCAACAATCAAAGTTTTGGGAGCAAGAATCCACAATTTGACAAAAATTGCTGAAAAAACTGGAAAGCAATTTGGCAGAAATTAGGCACAGACCAACATTTCACGCAGTATACCAAAATGAAGTCAAAATGAATAATTGATTTAGTTATAAAAGATATCAAAAGTAAATTAGGGGAGCATGGAAAAATATACCTGTAAGACCTATAAACAAGGGAAGAGTTTGTGACCAAATAAGAGATAATGGAGAATTGGGAAGTAAAATAGATAATTTTGATCACATGAAATTAAAAAATGTTTGCATAAACAAAACTAATGCAGTCAAAATTACAAGGAAAACAGGAAGCTGAGGAAAATATTGGCAAGTTTCTCTGATAAAGGCCTCATTTCTCAAATATATAGGGAACTGAGCCAAATTTATTAAAAAAATAAGAGCCATTCCCAAGTTGATAAATGGTCAAAGGATACAAACAGGGAATTTTCAGAAGAAGAAATCAAAGCTATCAATAATCATGTGAAAAAATGCTCTAAATCACTACTAATTAGAAAAATGCAAATTAAAAAAACTGTGAGATACCTCCTCACATGTATCACATTGGCTAACATGACAGAAAAGACAAATGACAAATACTGAAGGGCATGTGGAAAAATTGGGACAACACTGTTGGTGGAATAGTGAACTAATCCAACCATTCTGGAGAACAATTTGGAACTATGCCCAAAGGGCTATAAAATTGTGTATACCCTTTAACCCAGCAATGCACACTACTAAGTCTGTATCCCAAAGAGACCAAAGAAAAGAGAAAGAGACCTATTTGGATAAAAATATTTATAGCAATTCTTTTTGTGGTAGCAAAGATTTGGAAATTGAGGGGATGTCCACCAATTGAGGAATGGCTGAACAAGTTGTGGTATATGATTGTGATGGTATTCTATCATTCTCTCTTTTAGAAAAAACTGGAAAGACTTATATGAACTCATGCAAAGTAAAGTGAGCAGAACCAGAACGTTGTACACAGGAACAGCAATGTTGTAATAGTGATCAACTATAAAACACTCTACTCTGATGAAGAAAATAATCCAAGACAATTCCCAAGGACCCATGAATAAAAATGCTATTCATCTCAGAAAGAGAAGTGATGAACTCTGAATGCAGACTGAAGCATACTTTTTAATCTTTTTATTTTCTGTGTTTTCTTTTGCAATGTGACCAATATGGAAATGTTTTGTATGACCTCACATGTATAATCAAAATTAAATTGCTTGCCTTCTCAAGGGGAGGGGAGAGGCAGGAAGGAAGGAGAGAATTTAATACTCAAATTTAAAAAATTAATTGTTAAAAATTTTACATGCAATTGAGAAATATCAAACAAAATAAAAATAATTGAAAAAATAAATGCCTGTTGATTGGTGGATTTCCTCCTCTGCAAAATGGAAGTGACTAATAATAACTGCGAAAGTCTGTGAGGAAAGAGATGTGAAAACCTAAAAGCATTATGCAGAAATTACTATTTTTTAGCAGGTAAACAAAGTAAAACAAACTATGTGGCTTAATATTGTAGGTAGATATGGGGCAGCTAGGTGGTGCAGTGAATAGAGCACTGGCCCTGGAGTCAAGATACCTGAGTTCAAATCCGGGCTCAGATACGTAATATTTCCTAGCTGTGTGACTCTGGGCAAGTCACAACCCCAATTGCCTCACAAAAAAAAATATTGTAGGTAGATAGCAAGCATCAGAGAAAATACAAGCGAGGACATGGATGGACACTGAGGCATCTTCCCTACAATCCCACCCTGCCAACAGCTTCCTGTTTCAACCATGTGGGAAGTCAATCCTGTACAGGACTTGGGAAAGGGAGGGGGAGTCAGGTTATGATTCCAGGCCTGGGGAGGGGGGCAGCTTGTCTGGACCTTGATATCTGCAAATGTGAAATGAGGTGGCTCAAGAAAGTGATCCTTAAAATCATTTATAGCTCTAACATCACCTGACACTATTACTTCAGGTCCTGTATGAAAGCTTTCTGGAAAGACAAGAATCTCATAGAATGAGAGGGTTTGTGTGGGCTGATATCAGCCACAAATAAGGGAGTGAACACATGAATGTGCCCACTGAAGCACTATAAATTCAAGGTAAAATTAAAAACTGACTCACTGTGAAAGACTGCTGATCTGAATTCCCCTCCCAGTCTCATCACCCCACCCTTTACCATGTAGGCAGGATTTAGCTAATCCTAGGAATGAAATTATACCAAATAAAATCAAAGTCCCTCTTTAACATTAGGACATATTAAAAAAAAGTATGGTTCTCCATCACTGAATGTTAATAAGCCAGTTGCATTGAGGAATAAAGAAGGGTAAGTTGAAAATGCATTTAGTTTTCCTACACAGTGATATTTATTTAGACTACAAAATAACCAAAAGACGTGGAGAGTCAGATTTACTGCACATGGCATGCATTGTTTGAATATGATTTAACATTTTAAAAATATTTATTGGAGTTAATACATAATAGATTTGTATCGACATGGCATTTAATCTTTGGTAAATATGTTTTTAATAATCACTTGATATTTACTTAGTATTGCACTGTCTTATTAAATTCCAATTAAATGCATATGTGAGAATGCTAAATTAAAGTGTTACCAGAAAAACTGATTACAAAGCCAATTGTTGGAACCCAGCCACAACCTTCTTGAAGGAACATGGCCACTGCCTCTTGTTGGTCTGTTACCAAACAAAAACCAATTAAAAGTTGTACCACCAAGCACAGTCAATAAGTAGTCTTTCAGGTCATGTCAGCATCCATAAATGCTTAATCTTCTTGGAGGTTTTTTTTTTTTCTTAAGGCCATAGAGTTTATGTAAAACTTAGAGGAAAATTACCCAGGGTTATGAAAATAACAAAGTTTTAAAAATTCACAACATAATAGAAAAGCAGCAAGATATATTGGAAAGAACATAGGCTTTGGACTTAACTGAGCTCAAACCACAGCCCTGTTACTTATTACCTATGTGACTTTGGGCTAGTACATTAACCTCTCTGCACTTCCTTTCTCTACCTACAAAATAATGGTGTAGGAACAAATGATTGCTTCCAGCTTTAAATCTTATTTTCTAGTGTACTGATGAAGGTCCATAACGTACATACTCACAGTAACATCTCAGCCATCCAAAGGTCATGTATCCAGCAACCTCGGTTGTCCGGAACATAGCCAAGAACCAAGACGTGAAGAGTAAGAGTAAAATGGTCAGTGCCCCAAAAGTCTTAGTGCAATTTTAAGTCCTTAATACTGCACTAAGACTTCTGGGACAAACTGTAGCAGCCACAGAGTTTATGCCCTAAAACTTATGCACTTTATTCATAGGAGAAAAACTTGGGGACTCTTTTAGCAACTAAATACCCTTATTTCACACACTAGCAAGCAGTTAAATTCCAAAAAAAAACCCAAAGCAATGTGGAGACATTAATATAGCCCTACATACTTCAGTAGCTGTTGGGGATACCCCTTTATTATGTATAGATATATATATAGATATAGTCCAGTTTAATTGCTGTTCATGATGGTCTGTCACTCACCCAGTTAGCAAAGAAAGGCATAAACACTGTCCCTGATTTAAAAGAGTTCTCTTTCTAATGGGGGAGAGAATATGAAGATAACTATGTACACGCAAAATATATAGAGCAAGTGAAAGTTATCCAGAAAGATGGCACTAATAGTATTGAGGGATGGGGGAAGAAGAGGAACTGGGGAAAACCTTCTTCAGGAGTCTTGAAGGAAGCGAGGAGGCAGAGGTGAGGAGAGAATGCATTTCAGTGGAACTGCCAGTACAAAGGGTAAAAATTGAAAGATGGAGCAGATCAGCAAGCAAACCAAGGTAGCTAAGTCATGGAATTTGTGGGAGACAAGTACAAGAAGACTGTAAAGGTAGGAAGGAGCCAGGTTGTGAAGGACCTTAAATGCCAAAAAGAAGAATTTATATATGATTTAGGAGGTAATAGAGAGTTACTGGTGTTGAGTTGGAGGCGGGACGGAACATAGTTAGATTTATACTTTAGGAATATCACTTTTCATCTGGTAGAGAATGGATTAGAGAAAGAGCAAAACTAGAGGCAGGAATTTTAATTAGAAAGCTATTGGAATGTGCGGGGGGGGAGTTGTGTGAATGGAAAGAAGGACTGATATATGAGCAATGTTGTGAAGGTAGAAAAAGATTTGGCAACAGAGTGGATATATGGAGTGAGTATGAATGAGGAATGTCCACAAGATTGTGAGCCTGGGTGACTGAGAAGATGGTGGTGCCCATGGTAGTAACAGGAAAAGTAGGAAGTTGGCAAGGGGAAAGATAATGAATTCTGTTTTGGACTTATTGAGTTTGAGCCTCTTACAGAACAAACAGTTTAAAATGTTTATGAGGCAGTTGGCAATGAGAAACTAGAACTCAGGAGAGAGACCAGGACTCAGATACATACAGATCTGCGTAAAGATGATCGTTGATCCCATAGCAGCTGATAAAAGCACCAAATAAGATGTTCTAGAAGAAAAGATGGCTCAGGAAGTCCTTAGAGGTCATCCAGGGTTAGTGGGAATGCTATGGATGAAAATCCAGCAAAGGGACTCAGAAGGAACAATCATAAAGGAAAGAGAACTATCTGAGAGCAGCATCCTGAAAACCTAGAAAGGAAAAATAGCCAGGAAGAAAGAGGGAGTAATTGACAATTGTCAAAGTTTTCAGAAAAGGCAAGAACAGTGAAGATTGAGAAAAGACCATTAGATTTGACAATTAAAAGACTATTGATAGTTTTGGAATAAGCCATTTCAGATGAATGACAAGGTCAGAAGTTCATTGCCAAAGGTTTAAAGATAAAATAAATAACAAACAAAAGAAACAAATGAGAAGGGAGGAAATGGAGGCACTTAGAGCTGATGAATTTCTCAAAGAACTTATCTAAGAAAGGGAGGAGGGAAATAAGACAATAGCTACTGAGGATAGTCAGGGCAAGTGAGGGGTTGTTTTTGTTTAATAGTGGGAGAAAAATGAACAAATTTATAACCGAGGGGAAGGAGGCAGGAAATAGGGAGAGGTTGAAGATGAGAGAGAGAGAGGGAGAGAGAGAGAAAGATATGGGATGATAGTGTGAAAATATGCTAGAGAAGAACAGAGGGGATTAGATCAAAGGTGCACATAGAGGATTTTACAGTTATCCCTTCCACATCAAGACTTTCCACACCATGGTTTTAATATATCATGGGTTGACCTAAGAAATTAAATGAGAATTTTGAGGAAGTTTTGCATGAATCCACAGATGACACATGAAGGCCAACAGACAACACAGAAAAGGTTTAGAAACTTAGAAATGCATAAAATATATGTATAGTATTGTATAATATCAACATATTTCATCTTTTAATACCATAAATATACACAATTTCTTTTCTCTGGTATAAAGGGAGGGCCAAGAAATTTTACTTGGATTTTCCAGATTGCAGGGGGTGCCATGCCCCTAGCCCCCCCTCGTGGAAAGGATAACTGCACATTGGCAATTTGGTCCATATTTTCATGAAAGATGGGGTAAAGGAGAGAATGGAAGAAGATGCCTGGGTCATATGAGAAGAGGAGGAGGGGGAAGAGGGAGCTCTCAGCAAATGATCTTAATATTTTTGATGGAGTATGAATAAAAGTTCTTGGCTGAGAGGGTGGAGGAAGGGACTGTCAAGCCAAGGGAGGCTTGAGGAGGAATGAAAATGTTTGGAATAACAGCTGTGGTAAGTGGAATAGTAAAATTCTTAGTGACATATAAAAAGATTGCCTTGGTGCAGTGACAGCCCAGTTGAGATTATGTAACATAAATTTGTAGCAGATCCAATTAGCATAGTTTCATGAGTAGCAGAATTTGGACCCCACAGCCAGTGTCTGTCATCTTTGTGGCTAGAGTGTTTAGCCTGTGTAATGGTATTTGATGGATTACCAAAAAACTCTGTGGTAGGTACACGTATATCTCCTATTGACTGTCACCGTGAAAACCAGAGCTGAGATTCATTTAGCTTCCAGGAAGCTGCATTGCTAGGCATAAAATATAAAAAGACTTACTGTAAAATAAGGACTCTGCCACCTTTGACAGTGCCTCTGTGAACGAATATGTACAAGAATTGTACAGAATGAGAAGGCATGGTTATGTGTGCAGAAGGAGAAGGTACAATGTGCACTCATGAAGAGAGTGCCCATTTCAATAGGATCTTGGATCTCCTAGAATTTAGGTGTAGAAGCTTCCAATAATTTTTAATGACAGATGGCAAATTTCTTCTTTCTTCTCCCCTGGCTTCAACCCAGTGTCACTGTTCCTTCATTATGTATTAGGTACTGAGCGACTCACCCTCTCTACCCCGTCGACAACAATAGCCTATCCCTCTCCCTCTCCCTTTCCTTCCCTTTCCTTCCCTTCCCTTTGAGTTTATGCAGTGCTGCTGGTGATTGTAAAAAAAAAAAAAATTCATCAGTTCCTCCCCAGGACAAAGGGACACCTTTTGGCTATGGGTTTGAGGAGGGAATGAATATATGTTTTAAATAATACCTAATATGTGGATTGCATTGAAAAAGATGCTTTAAATTATGAATGCTATGATAAGTTACAGCTCACATTTCCCATTTGAAGGCTATCCCCTTCCGGCCTCCTACTTGCTCTCAAACCCCACTGACATATGGCTTTCATGTACAATACATTGTAGGGAACAATAACAAAACATGATTCTTAACTAGACACTGCCTCAGTGAACATTATCAAAGTTACTTATTGCATAAATCCAAGGAAATGCCTATTGAGTAGGCTGAGGTAAGGGTGGAAAGAATGACAATAGAGTCTAGTAAAGCAAGTCTAGACACAACACAGAGCAAGTATAACACATTCTGTTTATTAAAACACGTTCAGTGACAGCTTATGCAGAAGTTCAGAAAAAAGCACTTACAAGGAGTCAAGACAGCAAGCTTGAGTGCCAAGGCTGCCATTAGCTGTTTGAATGATCTTGGGACTTCTCTGAGGTTTAGTCTTCTCATCTCTAAGGGAAGGTTAGACTGGATTAGTGCTTCCAAACTGTAGGTTGTAGAGTTATTGCAAAGGGGTCTAAAAATCCATATGCAAATCTATAAACCCAATCCAACCAACATTAATGAAAAGCTTATATTATGTGAAAGGCACTGTTCTAAGCAGCCTCTGCCCTGAAGGAGATGATAGTTCTGCTATGGAGGATAAGCATGTAAGTAGATTTATATGTGTACATACAGGTTTATATAAACACATATAAACATAAGTACACATATATGTATGTGTCTGTATATATTTATATGTACAGATACAGACACAGATATAATCATTTGAGCAAGGAGATAACATCCACAAGCAGGAGAATCAGGAAAGGGCCCTTGTAGGAGATGGCTCAGGATTCAAGACTTGAAGAAAACAAGAGATTCTAAGAGGTAGAGGTGAAGTGAGAGCCCATTCAGGTCATGGGGGGCAGGCTCTGCAAAGGAAGGGAGGTAACAGACAGAAGGCTGAATTCTAAGATCAATAAATCGGCCAGTTTGGCTGGAATACAGAGGACACAAAGGGGAATAATGCAAAATAAGCCCAGAAATGAACAACAGAAGCCTACAGAAGAACCAAACCAAGGAGTTCATCAGATCACACCTGGAGTAGTGTATTCAGTTCTGGATACCACAGTTTAAGAAATATATTGATAAAACTGGAGATAGCCCAGAAGCAGCCATCCAGTATGGTGAAAGGCTTTAAATCCTTGTCATATGATGATTGATTAAAGGAGCTGGGTATATTTAGCCTGGAGAAGAAAAGACTTAGGACAGGAACATTATTGCTGTCCTCAAGTATCTGAAAGGCTGTTACAGGGAGGATGGATTCTATTTGTTCTATTGGGCCACAGGAGGCAGAACCAGGTCAATAAGTGGATGTTGCAAAGAGACCAATTTAGGCTTGATGTCAGGAAACACTTCTAACAATTAAAATTATCCAAATGTGGAATCTTCTGGCTTGAGAGTTGGTGAGTTTCCCCTCCTTGGAGGTCTTCATGAAGAGGCTGAATGACCACTTTCCAAGTACATTATAGAGGGGATTCCTTTTGAGTATGGGTTGAACTAGATGGCTACTGGAGGTCCCTTCTAACTCTTAAATTGTGTGATTTTGAGATAATAGGGAGACACTAAATGTTCCTAAGTAGAAAAATGACAGTCAGTCTTGCGCTTTAGCAAGATTTCACAACTCTGTGGAAAATGAATCAGAGAGGAGGAGAGAATGGAAGCTGCAAATCCATCCAGGAAGCTATTTCAGAAAGTCCAGGGGAGAGCTGACAAAGGCCCAAACTCAAGTGAAGACCAAGAGTAGAGAGGAGTAAAGTGTGAGCTCTGTTGTGGAGGCAGAATGAACAAAATATGGCAACTGATGGATGTGGGGGTGAGGGAGAGGAAGGAGTTGAGAATGACACTGAAGTTGCAAACACAGTTGACTTATAAGAACACCAAGAGAAAGGGTAGAGAAAGAGAAGAAAATGGCCCAGGACAAAGCCTCAGGGGTCATCCATGGTTAAGAGACAAGAGAAGCATGATGATCCAACAAAAGAGACGTAAAAGATCCAAACACATAGGTAAGAGAACAGTATAATAAAAACCAAGAGAGGATAGAGTATTCTGGAGGAGGGACTCTGATCAACAGTATCAAATGATGCAAAGAGGTCAAAAGGAATGGTACCTTAGTGATTATCTATCAAGCTCTCTTGATCATCTACAGATGATCACATCAAGAGTCAGAAAAGTTAAGTCCTTTGACAAGGTCACATAGCTAAGTGATAGAACTAGGATTCAAATCCAGGTTTTTGGACTTCAGAGCCACAAAGATTGCAAGTCTTAAGAGGTAATTCATCTTACTAGCCTGCCACTAATTTTGTAGTGTTCCTACTGGCATTGGACAGATTAATTCCTTTTCCTCCATGGAATACACAAATTAGATAGACCCAGCAATCAGTCCAGGTAATCAGTGAATGCTATAATAATGAGACATATCTACAGGGTTTTAAGGTTTACAAAGCACTTTGTGCACAACAATCCTGTAAGGTAGACAGTATTATTCCATTTTACAAATGAGGAAACTGAGCTTAGAGAGGTTGGTTAAGCAACTAGCCCATCATCAAATGGTTAATCAGTATCAGAGTTCAAGTATTTTTTTTATTTCAAGTCCCCTTCTTTCCCCTCAATTTTCCCCACTATTATATTTTATTACAGAGGACCTTAGAAATCTAGTCTCACCCCTTCAGTTCATCAGTGAGGAAACTACGGTCCTTGAAAATGAAATGAATTGTCCAAGGTCACTTGGTTAGTAAATGGGAGAACTGAGGTTCTGACTCACACCCTTTCAGGGCTTTTCTTCGACACCATAACAGAGTTCTGCCAATAAACACGTTCATAGAATCTTAGTCTGTTAGAGCTAAACAGGAGTTTTCAGATAACGGGTAATAAGTAACAGTGCCAGGATTCAAACCCAGGTGCATGTTCCTAAATCCATCTTGTATCACCCTTGCATTTAATGATAATTTTACTGATGATAACAACTTAATTTTCAGATACACACTTTATATCTCTAATAGTGCTTCATATTGATTACTACATTTGCTATTCATTAACAACAAGGTGTTATCATTCTCATTTTACTGAGGCCCAGAGAGGTGCCATAACTCACCCAAGGCCACACAGCCCAACAGAAAATCTTACAAAGTGATTGGGCAGATAAAACATTGAGACATAAAACATCTTGAGAACAATTAGAAATGTGTGTTTTCCTGATTCAGGTCCCCAGACTCCCAAGGCATCCCTTGACTTACAAAGAACTACCTCTATGCAAACAAATCATCCATGCCTACATAAGAAATACAGTGGGCTCTTTTCAAGGAGGGAACAAAATTCCCTTCTCCAGGCTTTCAGATGAAATAGAAATATTAGTGCAAGACTTTTACAGTTCATTAACTGTCTCCCAGAGCAAGGAAGATTTGTGGTTTGCTTAAGGGATTGTTAGGCAGGGGTGTGACAAACGTGCCAATAAGTTTAACCCTTTAATGTACCCTGTTGACAGACAGGGAGGCCACTGTGGTCAATATTAGGGTAACAAGGATGTTCATTTCAGCCAAAATTGATTATTTTGCTTTCCCCCCAAATCCACAGAATAGTTCTGTGCTTTATAATGATTTCGCATGCTTTGTAGTCTCCATTTTAAAATCAATATTCATAAGTCACTTCTGTAAGACCAATGTTGTTTGTATTAGATTCTATAAATTGGTTATTACAGCTACTATCTCATGATTCCTAGTTCTTTAGATTTATAATCAGTATTGCATGTGTGTTTCGGTGAAGAACCAAACCCAGTTTAAGGCCTACAGCAGGGAAGAACAATTATCAAGTTTGCTCAGGGGGCAAAGAAAAACAATAACTAAGGAGGTCCAATCTCCACTTGACTACTTCCTATTCAATAACTGTCAGTTTTTTGCAAGATAGCTGTCTTAACAGTGACTGGTGTCATCCCAGTTGGGAACAGTACTCAATAGCATCAACAATCACTTTAACTCTGATTGTTAGTCAGTGCGCCTACTTAAGACATAACAGTAGTCAGTTTTCAACTGGGCATGCCATTTAAATAAAGGCTATAGTTCACACAGTCACTTGTTAGTGTTTTGTTGTTCATAGACTCATGGAATCTGTGAGTCCAAACAAAATTTCCAAGGGCAACTTGTTGAGCCTATACTTAATCAGGAATCCCCACTCCCACCCCCACACTCAACTCTTGGGACTTCTCTTCCTCTTTGGCTTCCAACCCCTTTAGCATTCTGGCCACTCAGAGAGCCATTGGACTGCTTGGTGGCTGCCTGCCTGAGCTACTGTTTTTGGAAGACTTCTGGCCACACTCCACTTTACTCACAACTTGACTCTTAAGTCTCTTCCTCTTCCTCCTCTCTATTCCTAACTACCTTCCACAGATACCCTTCCCATCTTCTTTTTAGCTGGCCTTTATATGTTGTCTCCCCAGATCAAAATGTAAGCTCCCTGAGGTCTTCTGTCCTCATTTTTGCCATTGCTGCCTACTATTAAGTAATAATATGTTTGATTTTCCACAGATATGTTTGAACATTGCAGTCTTTATAGCAGAGGCCTAGATTCAGTCAATATTTTCACATGCTGGCATTTGTAATTAAAGAAATGGTCTAAAGTATGGTAACAATTATCCTTCACAATAAACCTAGAAACGGGACTGTGATTCAAGAATGCATTTTAATTTGTTCCTCTCTGCTGCAAACATCATCCAGTCTTTCAATCTTTTAGCATATTGAGAGAGTTTGTGAGTATATGTACGTGCATAAGTGATCAAGAACATGGTAAATCCCCTTTTAATTCTTTGATTGAAAATTTGTACTATTTAGATAAAAAGTAACATACATTTCAGTAGAGGGAAATCACATTAATTCTATTTCCAGGGTTCTTTCATCTAAAATTCAATCTACAGCTAAGATTAATAATGGATTTAATTCTCAGATAAGATTAATGATATGTTTAATATAGGGTATTTATGTCATGTGAATGATAGGGTAATGATTATGGTAATTTTTAAAGATCATAAAAGAGTTGTCAATGATTATCACATAGTTATTCTTCATCTTTAACTGAAGTTGGAGTGTGATTTTTTCCTTTATTTTCAATGATGCTGCTCTTTGTATGTAATAAAACCTCAATTAACCAGGAAACTCAAGTATTAAAAGGGGGCTTTCTAGTTAACTTGAGATTTTTCACCAGAAAAGTCTTTTTCTTTTCATTTTTGTTAGAAATCCCTCAGAAATGTCTGTCTGCTTATCTATCTTAACAACTAAAGGCTAATCCTTAGAAGTAAACCAAATTCTGATGACTAAGGATCTTAAGGAGTTTTCAGTCATCATTTCCAATACCAGTGAACCTTGCTTGGGGCAATAGATGGAAAAGTTTAGGAGTTTGGCCTGAACATGGACTGAGTGAAATACTCTATTGATCTTTGCTTCATCAGATGTAATAGCATAATGTATTCCTTGTGTTTTATCATATTCTAATTTGTATTATTTTTTTGTGTATATGTATGTATGTGGAAAGAGAGAGACAGAGAGACAGAGAGAGAGAGAGAGAGAGAGAGAGAGAGAGAGAGAGATTGCCATCTCTGTTTTGTAATAAGCATCTGGAGACAGAGATATCTTTGTATCTAATCCTACCCCAATCCCAACCTAGAAAAGTGCCTTACACATAGTGAATCTCAATAGATGCTTGTTAATGAAAGAACAGGTGAACTTACCTTAGAAGCAGTTGTTTCTGAGAGTGAGGTATTAATTTCTTGTCTTGTATTTTGTCTCTTTCTTATTAAAATAAAGGAGTGGGAGGGGAATTTTTAGAAAGAAAAATCTCACCTTGAAAAGCAACATGATATAATGGATAGAGAGCCACCCTCAGAATAAAGAAAACCTGAGTTCAAGTCTCACCTCTGACATATGCTGGCTGTATGACTCTGGGTAGGGCATTTCACTTCTCAAAGACTCTAGGAAACTCTCTAAGGCTATGATTTTCAGGGCAGGTGCCGATCTGTAGCGCTAGAGGGAATTTCCTCATAGGGAGCTCTCTATACCAATGAAATCATAGGTGGTCCTTCCCATCCCACTCCCCCCCAAAAAAATCTATCTTGTCTCCTCTCCTCACTAACTCCTTGGTCCCTGGTGGGCTGGCTGATTTCTTCCCCTATCACTCTGATAAGTCTTTCTCAAATGCAATCATTGTTCTCCTAATTACCAGACCCAACAATCTTTTTCTAGTCCTCAGACTTCTTTACTTCATTTCACTATTCGATACCGTTGATCAGCCCTTCCTTCTTGATGTTCTTTTTTCCTTTGGTGGCCACACTAGTATGTCTCTTGGTTCTCTGACAACTCCCTTTATCCTATGAGCTACTCTTCCTCTTCCTTCTCTCACTTAAATATAGCTGCCTTACAAGACTCGACATGACTCTCTTTGCTTCTCTCTCTACATTCATTCTCTCTACATTAATAATCTCACTCTTTCCCATGGACTCAACCATCAATGCCACCTCAATGATTTTCCAAAAGGAAAGTTACCAATGATCTTTTCATTGCCAAATCCAATGGCCTTTTCTTAATCTTTATCCTTCTTGACCTCTCTTTTTATCACTATTTGATCCGGTTGATCACCTTCTCTTCCTGGATACTTTCTCCTCTCTAGGTCATTATGACCCAGCTCTCTACCGGTTCTCCTCCTAAACATCTGAACATTCTTTCCCAGTCTCTTTGCTGCATCTTCATCTATGTCATACCCTCTAACTGTAGGTGTCCTCCCAAGTTTCTTTCCTGGGCCATCTTATTTTTTTCATTCTATATTACTTGGTCATCTTACCAGCTTTCATCATTTCAATTATCCTCTCTATGTAGATGATGTCCAGAGCTACATATCCAGCCTTAACCTCTCTCCTGAGCTCCAGTCCTACATTACCAAATGTTTTGGGGCCCCTAGAATTGTATGTTGCACAGGAATCTCAAATTCAGTATGTCCAAAATGAAACTCATTATATTTCCCCTCATACCCCATTTTGTCATGTGTTTTGTCACTGTATGAATATCTCTCTCCTGCCTTCCCTCTCCCACCCACTCACTTTCTACCTATTGTTCTGGGAACAGTAATAAAAACCAGTACCTGGCCTCCTTCAAGTCTCAGCTCAAACCCCACCTTCTGCAAAAGGTTTTTCTGGGTCTTCATTTGCTGGAGCTTCCCCTCTGGGATCATATTAGTCTATTCTGAATAAATTATGTATATACTTACTTATGTACATGTTGTCCTCCCCATTAGATTATAAACTCCCTGAAGATAGACTTTCTTTTTTTGCTGCTTTTCTTTGTCTCCCCTGTTCTTAGTGCCTGCTACATAGTAATAAATTCTTGTTGACTGACTAACAACTTGAAAATCTCTACTTCTAGCTAGGTGGTACAGTGGATAGAAGGCCACAACTGGATTCAGAAAGATGAGTCTTTATGAATTCAAACCTGACCTAAGACACCTATTACCTGGGCAAACCATTTAACCCTGTTTGCCTCAGTTTCTTCACCTGTAAAATGAGCTGGAGAGGGAAATGGCAAACCATTCCAGTATCTTTGCCAAGAAAACCCCAAATGGGGTCACAAAGTATCAGATGCAACTGAAACTACTAAATGACAACAAAATACTCCACAAGACTGAACCACTGAACATGCCATGAATTTTTCCACAGCATATGAACTCTGATACTGATTAACCATTTGATGATGGGCTAGTTGCTTAACCAACCTCTCTAAGCTCAGTTTCCTCATTTGTAAAATGGAATAATTTAACTCAAATGCTACCTTCTCCCTGATCTCCCCAGTAAGAAAACATCTTTCCCTCCTAAAGACTATAAACTTCTTGACAATAGGAAGTATATCTTCTTTTATCCACTTACCTACCAATTATCATAGGATCATAGATTTAGAGTTGGAAGAGACTTTAGAAGCCATGTCATCCAGCTCCCTCATTTTACAGACGAAACAGAGGCCCAGACAAGTTGTGACTTGCTATTATGTCCTCCAGGAAAAGGGAGAGAAATATGGTTGCCTATTTCTAGAATGAATCTATAATCCCTCCCTAATTTTTCCAGTCTGATCAAGTCACACATCTAATCTCCAATGGCTACTGTTCCAACTTCTTGAGGACTAAAGACAACATCATACTTTTGGCCCCATGTCCCATAAAGCCTATCACAGAGCTTTCCACATAGGAAAATCACAATAAATGTTTGCTTAATTGAAATTTTCTCCCTAATGTTTCCTCCATATAAGATGTCCAGAGAAGGAAGGAAGGAAGGCTGAGGTGAATAAATCAATCAATTAATGAATGGAGTAAGAAAGCATTTAAGTACATAGTATGTGCTACTGTTAGAGGCCAGAGATACAAATGTAGTACAAAAGTGATACAGACCCTGCCCACTAGAAATTAGCATTCTAAAAGAGGGAAAATACACATATAGGGGAGTGCTGATCAGAGAATTTGGTTTGAAGAGTCACAGGGATTTTGAGTGGAACCATAGGGTAGGTGATTGTCCTACTCCTTTCAGTGGCACTAGTAATATTGGTTTTATTACTGTTCCCAGAGCAAGAGGTAGAAAGTGAGTGGGTAGGGAAGGGGAGGCAGGGTAGAGACAAACATACAGTGACAGCACATGGTAAAATGTACAGGGTGAATTGCTGTGGATGAATGTTCACATATTACAAAATTACTCCTGCTGATTGCTCTCCTAGAGACAATATCCATGTACATTCCAGTCACAGCTTCTCCTCACCCTGTCATTGGACACCTGGAATTCCTCCCTTAGAAGTTACCTCAAATATCTTTGTTCTCTAGCCCTTGATATATCAGGCTTACATATTTTATGTATCTTTTATCCAAGATTGCTTATCCAACTCTCTGGGACCCAGAAAAATTAACAATGGTGCAGAAAATATATTGCCCATGTAGAGATCCAGTATGCCAACCTACCTATGAGTCTTCAGAGGTCAAAACCATCCAGTTAGGTGGGGATTCAGAGGCTCCATGCCAGAAGGAGCCATTCTCTGTTGTAAATAGAGATGGAAGGACAGAGATGTTGGAGGACAGCCTGTGGAGGAGAAGAAAGTGATTCATCCAGTTGACTCTACATTAAAGAAAGAAAAAAATAAAGGTCTGCAACTCAAATATAATCCACCTGCACCTCCAAGGTTAAATAGGTACTATTCATTTTTACCTGTTCAGAGATGTGGAGAGCAAAGGAAAGATGAAGAGGAAAGGACATACCACAGGATTTACCAGAGCACCTGCATACCCCTAGGCATAGCATTCATTCTGATCTTGCTCCTATACATGCAGTGGGGATTCAGATGTGCTGCCATAGTCCAGTGGGGCTGTCAGGCTGGAGTGGGAAGGCAGACCTGAATAGAACTGGGCTCCTGAGCTCAATTTTCAAAGCATTCCATGGAGCAGGCAGTGTCTCTGACAAATTCCACTATGAGGGAATCAGTGAGACAGCATTTATCTTTCTGACAGAATGGCCCCCTCGGAGGCTGTTTGTTTTCAAACTCGGCACTGCAGCAAAGGAAGGAATGACTTACAGCCGCCTTCTGCCTTGGCAGCTTTAGAAATCACCGGATTTTTTTTCAGTCATATAAAACAAAGCACAGCAGGTAGTGGGGGTAAAGGTCCCACTTTGAGTCCAAAGTCCCCAGGCACAGACAAGCCTTCTTTCTAAAAGTACGATTCAAAATTCAAATTGAAGTCTCTACTTTAGGAACTGGCTGCTACTGTTGGCCACTTTCCATTTTTCCCAACCTAATGCTAAGAGGAAAGCAAAATGTTGGCTCAATGCAGCATTAGTGGACTACAAGCTTAATATGAATCAACAGTATGGATGTGATCTGTTTTATTTTTCCATTTGTAACCCTCATCCCATAGAACAGTGCCTGACACATAGTAGGCACTTAATGCATGTTTTTTTTTGATTGAATTGAACTGGATAGCAGCCAAAATACCTAATAACATATTAAGCTATATTAATCAAAGCATGGGCTCCAGTTCATTGGAATGATAGTCTTGTTACATGCTGTACTAATTAGAAAAGAGCTATAAAATGTATCACTCCAGGCCCTAATTCTCTACTCATCATTCCTATAAGTAGAGATAAAATCAAAACCAAGCCAAAACATGGCTTCCTGGTCACCCTTCTTTCTTAGCTATCTCCCCCATTTTGAATGTAAACTCCTTAAAGGCAGGTCCTTTCTCCTTTTATAGTTCTACCCCTAGCACTTAGCACAGTGCTTGACACTTTATAAGCACTTTAAAAAACTTTTTTTTTCCTTCATTATTTCACTCTTGATGCTACATTTTCGGAAGGGCATTCACAAATGGTGACCAAGATAGTAAGTGAGCTGGAGAACAAGGCATGTAATGACAATAACTAGCATTTGTAGAGTGCTTTGAGGTTTACAAAGTACTTTACAAATATTATCTAATTTTATCCTCATATCACCCCTAGGAGATAGGGGCTATAATTATCACCTTTTTACAGATGAGGAAACTGAGGTAAATACAGGTTAAGTGTATTACCCAGGGTCACATAGCTAGAAATGTCTGAGGAAGGATTTGAACTCAAGTCTTAATGACTTTTAAGTCCAGTGCTCTCTCCACTATACCACTTAGCTTCTTGAAGAAGCTGAGAAGAAAAGACTTAGGAGAGGTATGATAGTCTTTTTTAAGTACTGAAGTATCATTCAACAGAAGAGGGATTCAAGTTATTTTACTTTAACCCAAGAGGAAGAGGTGGAAATTGTGGAGGGATAGATGTCTGCTCAACATAATAAAACATTTCCAAACAATTAGAACTATAAGAAAGTGGAATGGGCTCACTTGTTTGTGATTTTGAAAACCTGTATTAGGACCCTGGAAAAAATAGGCACTGCCAAGCATAGAAGTGAATTCATGGTGACTGGTGAGTTTTCCTAGCAAAACTTACCCTTCCCCTAATTTATTTCTGTTGATGAAAGCACCATCAACTCAGCCTTCTAGGTTGGTAACCTCAGTGTTAGCTTTCCTCAAACACAATCATCTGCTAAGCTTATCAGTTCTACCTCTGTAATAGATCTCACACGCTCCTCTCCTTTCTATTTTTGTTATAATCACATTCATTTAGGTCTTTATATTTTCTCTTGCAGACTTGTGGAATAGTCTACTGATTTGTCTTCCTGCCTCATCTTCAATCCATCTTTTCATGATAGCTGGAAGGGGCCTTTTCATTTTATAGGTGAGTAAAGTGAGGCACAGAGAGATTAAGTGACTTGCCCAGAACCACATAGATGGGTTTTTTTTAAGTGTTGTGATCTGAACCCAGGGATTTCTGATTCCAAAGCCAGTGCTCTATTCAGTATGTCAGGCTTCCTTTCGTTTGTACTACCATCCAAGTAATCTCAAAGCTTCACTCTGATCATGTCATACCCCTACTCAAATCCTTTCAGAATCCTTTCATTGCCTACCAAATAAAATAAATTCTTAATCCTGTTATACCAGGCCCTTCATAATTTGACTACAACTTACCTTCTCATGGCAGCTATGTGGTTCAGTAGATAGAGCACCAAACCTAAAGTCAAGAAGACCTGAGTTCAAATTCGGCCTCAAACACTAATTAACTGTGTGACCCTGGGCAAGTCACTTAACTCTGCTTCAGTTCCCTGTCTGTTAAAAAAAAAAAAAAAAAAAAGAATGAGCTGGAAAAAGGAAATGGAAAACCTTTCCAGTATCTCTGCCAAGAAAACCCCAAATGCAGTCATAAAGACTGGACTACAACACCTTTTCTACCTTAGGTTATACTATTGTCCTTCGTGAACCCTACATTCTAAACATACTATTCTCTACCCTATACTGTTTTGTCCTATCTCTCTGCATTTCTCATACCCTTCCCTTCCCACCCCCAACCCCATCTTCAAAAGCACCTCTCATTCTTTGAGGCCAAGCATTAGATGTCTTCTCCATATGGCCTTCTCTTACACTCTACCCCTCACTCCCAGACAAAAAAATGATCTCTTTCTCCTCACATTTCTCATAGTACTTTGCCTGGGTCTCTCCTATATTTACTGGGTACTCCATGTTGTAATTTGTGCAGATCTTCTTTTTTCTCCATTAGGTTTTAGGCTCCCTTAGAGCAAAGATTGTATTGTATCTATCGCTGGCTGCCCAACACCACGTATTACTGCCTCGGATATAACAATCACTTTAAAAAAGTTTTAGAAATGAAATAAAAAATAACATGGCTTTAAAGCTTTCAGCAAACTTTCAAAAAGCAGTTTTCCTTTTTCTCTGGAAGTCAAAACCCAAATTTGGCCATTGATCTTTTAGGAAAAGTTTTAAAAGCTCCACTCTGAAATGTGTTACTATGCTTCCTCTCTGGACTATGCGTCTGAAAACAAAAAGCAAAAAACAAACAAACAAAAAAGCAGAGTTAGCCACCAGGAAACTTAGGCAAAACAATTTTCAGGTAATTTTTAAGTTTGAAGTTTATGCATTATCCACCAGAGCCCCTGATATTGGCAGTTCTCTAAATTTCTATATGCCCCATCTTCAGGAAGCTAGAAAGTTGTCCTAGGACATATCTGTTCATCATACCCAGCCAACTGGAAATTGCGGGTCTTCAAGTTCCTCAAAATTATTTATTAATTAATATTTAATATCTTCCCCTAGCATCTAATTAAATTCCTGGTACAGTGAAATTTCAAGTATTTGAGGTATTCTGATTAACTAACTACATTTTCTAAAGAATAAAAGGTTAACCAGAAAGCCCTTTCTCAATTTGATTCAATGCAATCATATTCACTGAGTGCCCAACCTTGGGCTCTGTAAAAGTTGCATAAGACAAGGCTTGTTATTTAGTAGTCGAGAAAGATATACTCAGGTGAAAGGAGCGCAGGATGGTATATGGTGAGGTTTCAGAATGAGTTGTATGAATAGTCAGCAGAATAAGAGTTTAGAAGAGGAAGTAATCACTGTCTTCCTGACTTCAGGCTTGATGTTCTGAAAAAATGCTTCCTGAGCTCTAGTACCATATCAGAAGCCACTAATTAGCTTTTCCGTAATACTGCTCCTCCAAATTGCTTTATTTCTGTTCTTTTGAGAGAGCCGCTATTCTACCAGGCAATGAAATATATAACCTGGTATTCATCCCTAATTCTTTCTTATTTCTTACTATGTGACTTTGGACAAGCCATTTAACTCTGTTTGCCTCAGTTTCCTCCTCTGTAAAATGAATTGGAGAAGGAAATGGCAACCCAGGACTGAAATGATAAGGGATAATTGCTGTGGGCCATGCAGAATTGTCTGTTCTTAGCATGGAACCAGTAAGCGCAGCTAATTAGCGGTTTCTGAGTCCTTGCTCCCCTGTACATCTCAGGATGAAGTGGACACTGATCCAGGCAATAAACATGGTAGCTGAGGAGCACAGTGCTGGACGGGCCCCTGCTAGGCCAATAGAGAGAGATTTTTCTACCTCCACCCTAGGCCTAGATGGCAAGGAAACCTAAGCCATTCACATGATCCTTTGTTTTTTTTTCATATGTGTATTTTGTATGAGCACTACTTTACTGTGGATTATTTTGGCCCCATGCTTTTGTTTATTTTATATTAGTTCATATGACAACTGTTTCTTATATCATTCTTGAGATGATTTATGAGGAAGCTAGGTTTAGCTGGAAACTTTTCCCTTTCCATCATTTCCCAAAGTCCCTAGCTTACCTTTTCAGGGTTCACATTCTTTTCCCTCATATACTCACCTTGACATTCCATCTCCTGTTCCTACACCTTGGCACAGGCAGTCTGTCATGTCTAGAATGTACTCCCTCATCCCCTTCTCCTCTTAGCTTGCTTCAAGGCTCATTTTCAATATTACCTCCTATGAGATGTTTTTCCTTATCCATCCAGTTAATATTCTATCCCTCCTCTAATTATCTTCTATTTACTTATCTGTGCATGGTTGTATTCTCCAATAGAATGTAAGCTCAATGACAGCAGGTTCAGCTTCCCATTTTTTTTCCTTGCATCCCTAGCACCCAGTACACTGCCTTCAAAGAATTGGCATTCTTTATAAATATCTATTGAATAGCCAGAAATCTTAGGGGTCAAGCTGATCTCCCAAGTGCTATCATCTACTCAACTCCAGTGTTGAAATCTACCCTTTCTCCTTTCTTTAAATGGATTCTTTCTGACTTACTTGTGAACACCTAGTCTCAAATTATGTTTTAATCTGCAAATTACTTTATAATCTGCCAGAAGTAGATGGGGCACAAAACTTAACTCAATTCAGATTCCCTCTTCATGAGTTAATAAGTCAACTATAGTGAACATAAATAAATCTTTCTCTGATGATGTGAGAATCTTATAGGACCACATCATCATCCTTCTGACCAGCAACAATCATTGTAAGAGATTGTAGCAGTAGATATTATAGAAGAATGGACTGAATATATATTGTCAGAAGTTGCTCTTCAAATCATGGGGATTTAGAATGAAAGTTAGTAAGTCAAGTGACTTTCCTTTTTCCCACGAAGGGGCCATTTAAAATATCACTGTTACAGTTCAGGTCATTTCAAAAGCCTTAAATATGCCTAGGCCTCTCTAAGAACTTTATCTATCCCCTAGAAGGAACTTAGGCAAGAGTATGGAGAGCTGGAGGACTTAGCTCATTATGTCTTCTTTCTTCAAATAGCTTCCCTATAAAGTGTGTGGATTGCATCATCACAGGAGCACTGGATTCAGGGGTTCAAATCCCAGCTCCTCTGATTGTGTGACCTTAAGCAAATCATTTAACTTGTGTGGGCTTCAGTTGCTTCATCTGCAAAATGATGGGGTTGGAGGACCAGGTGATCTCTTGGATTCCTTTCAGCTCCAAATCCTTTGATTACTGTCAGAGGACTTAGACCTAGAAAAAAACTTAGTGGTCATCTAATCCAACTCCCTCATTTGATGGATGAGGTAATCGAGGCCCCAAACAATTATAGCATCATCTGTCTAGAACTGGAAGAAGCCTCTGGCCATTTAGTCCAACCCTCTTCGCTTTACAGATGACGAGACCAAGATCCAGAAAAGTTAAATAGTCTTCCCATGACCATACAGGTTGTGAGAGTTGGAGATGGGATTTGAACTCAGGTACTTTGACTCCAGAGACAGTGCTCTTTCCACTGGGCCATGTTGATTTGCTCCTTGGGGTTAGCCATCACCTTTTCTCTGGTCCTCTCTTAAAATGAAAATATTTGGCAGAGCCAAGATGGAAGATGAGTAAAGCCAGGGACTCCCCCAAACACCTCTGAATACCTTTAAAAATGATTCTAAACAAATTCTAGATCAGGAGAACACACAAAAAGACAGAGTGAAACAAATTTCAGCCCAAGACAACTTGGGAGATTGGCGGGAAAGGTCTGTTGCGCCCAAGTGAGAGAGGAGCAGGCTATGCCAGCACAGCCCCAGCCCCAACAAACCAGGAGCAGGCCTTGGGAGTGACTGAATCAGCAATGACAGTGGCGGCTTCTGAAGCTTTCAGCCCATAGACAGTAAGGGGGTCAAACAACTGATAAGAAGGAGATTACAGGGGTCTTCTTACTAGCACTAAGACAGGATTCTGTTATTATGCCCTTTCTTGGATCCAGGTTGCAGGCCTGGGTGGCAGTCCCAGGGTGAGGAGGAGCACTAGCATAGCAGAGCCTATGGCCACAGTAGAAGGGGAACTCTTCTCGTAGTTGCAGGACAGAAAAGAGTGCTTGTGGTCACTCACAGACCAAAGCACAGGACAGGAGAGGAGCAAAGACTTCTCTTTAGATCAAACCATTTGGAAGAACTGAAAACTTACAGGTCCCTAGAAGTATCTCTGAAAATAGCTGCACAAAACACCTGAAGCTTGGGACAGTGCTCTTTCCACCCTTACTTTAAGGAAAAATTAAAAGTCAAGTAATAAGCTGGGAAAATGAACAAACATTGGGGGGAGGGGAAACTCTGACTATAGAAAGTTATTATGGTGACAAGGAAGATCAAAACACACACTCAGAAGAAGAGAACAAAGTCAAAGCTCCTACATTCAAAGCTTCCAAGAAAAATATTAATTGACCTCAGGCCATGCAAGAGCTCAGAAAGGATTTTGAAAATCAAGTCAGAGAGGTAGAGGAAAAGTTAGAAAGAGAAATGAGAGTGATGTAAGAAAATCATGAAAAACAAGTCAACAGCTTAGTAAGGGAGACAAAAAATACTGAAGAAAATAGCACCTTAAAAAAAAATTAGGCCAAATGGTAAAAGAGATTCAAAAAACCAATGAGGAGAAGAAGGTCTTAAAAAGCAGAATTGGCCAAATGGAAAAGGAGGTCCAAAAGCCCACTGAAGAAAATAATTGCTTAAAAATTAGCATGCAGTGAATGGAAGCTAATGACTTTATGAGAATTCAAAAAACAATAAAACAAAACCAAAAGAATGAAAAATAGAAGACCAGGTGAAATATCTCATTAGAAAAATAACTCACTTGGAAAATGGACCCAGGAGAAATAATTTTAAAATTATTGGACTACCTGAAAGCCATGATCAAAAAAAAAAAAGCCTAGATATCATCTTTAAAGAAATTATCAAGGAAAATTACCCTGATATTCTAGAAGCAGTATAAAATAGAAGTTGAAAGAATCCACCAGTCATCTCCTAAAAGAGATCCCAAAATGAAAACTCCCAGAAATACTATATCCAAATTCCAGAGTTCCAAGGTCAAGGAGAAAATATCGCAAACAGTCAGAAAGAAACAATTCAAGTATGGTGGAGCCACAGTCAGAATAACACAATATTTAGCAGCTTCTACATTAAAGGTCCAGAGGGCTTAGAATATGATATTTCAGAGGGCAAAGGTGCTAGAATTACAAACAGGAGTCACCTACCCAGCAAAATAAGTATAATCTTTCAGGGGAAAAATAGCTTTTCAATAAGATAGAGGACCTTCAAGCATTCTTTTTTAAAATTTTTTATTAATTTATTTTGATTTATCAACAATCACTTCCATAAGCTTTTGAGTTTTAAATTTTTCTCCCTTTTCCTTTCCCCCTCCTTACCCAAGATGGCTCACAATCTGATATAGGCTATACATATACATTCCTATTAAACATATTTTCACATTAGTGATGTTGTAAGGAAGAATTAGAACCAATAGGAGGAACCATCAGAAAGAGGAAACAAAACAGAAGAAAAAAATAGCAAATAGTGAGCTTCAATCTGCATTCAAAGTCCAT
This sequence comes from Vombatus ursinus, assembly GCF_900497805.2. NCBI lineage: Eukaryota > Metazoa > Chordata > Mammalia > Diprotodontia > Vombatidae > Vombatus > Vombatus ursinus. The sequence continues at coordinate 70,254,946 of NW_020954569.1, read as the reverse complement.
AGTTCTTTGTTTGCATGTGGACAGCATTTTCCATCATGAGACCTTTGGAGATGTCTTAGATCTTTGCATTGCTTAGAAGGGCTAAGTCTATCAATGTTAGTCATTGTCCAATGTTACTATTACTGTGTACAGCATTCTCCTGGTTCTGCTCACTTCACTCGGCATCAGTCCATACAAGTCTTTCCAGGTTTTTCTGAAGTCTGCCTGCTCATCATTTCTTATAGCACAATAGTATTCCATTATATTCATATACCACAACTTGTTCAGCCATTCCCCAATTGATGGGCATTTCCTCAATTTCCAATTCTTTGCCATCCTGAAAAGAGCTGCTATGAATATTTTTGTACATGTGGGTGGTTTTCGCATTTGTATGATCTCTTTGGGATACAGCCCTAGAAGTGCTATTGCTGGGTCAAAGGGTATGCACATCTTTATAGCCCTTTGGGCATAGTTCCATTGCTTTCCAAAATGGTTGGATCATTTCACAACTCCACCAACAATGCATTAGTGTTCCAATTTTCCTACATCTTCTCCAACATTTATCATCTTCCTGTTTTGTCATGTTGGCCATCTGATAGGTGAGATATGATAACTCAGAGTCATTTTGATTTGCATTTCTCTAATCAATAGTGATTTAGAGAATTTTTCATGCAACTATAGACGGCTATAATTTCTTCATCTGAGAACTATCTGTTCATATCCTTTGATCATTTATCAATTAGAAGACCTTCAAGCATTTTTTTTTTGCTTGGCAATGGGGTTAAGTGACTTCCCCAGGGTCACACAGCTAGTAAGTATCAAGTGTCTGAAGCCAAATTTGAACTCAGTTCCTCCTGACTCCAGGGCCGGTGCTTTATCCACTGCACCATCCAGCTGCCCCTGCATTCAAGTATTCTTGATGAAAATACCAGAGTATTAGGGTAGTTAGAAGAAGTTTATATAGACAGAGGGCACAAGTGTGAGTTGAATATGAAGGGATGATATCTGAAAAAATAAAATTAAGGGTTGAGAGAGGAATGTACTGGGAGAAAGAGAAAGGGAGAGGTAGAATGTAGTGAATTACCTCACATAAAAGAGGCAAGAAAGAGATTTTTACAGTGGAGGGGAAGAGATGGGAGGTGAGGGGGAGCACTCTCATCACAATGGTTCAAAGAGGGAATAACATACACATGCAATTGGGTATAAAAATCTATCTTTCCCTACAGGTAAGTAGGAGGGGAAGGAAATAAGGGAAGGTGGGAGGGTGATAGAAGGGAAGGCAGATTGGGGCAGGGCATTGTCAGAAGCAAAACACTTTAGAGGAGAAATGGTGAAAAAAGAGAGAGAGAATAGAATAAATAGGGGGGATAGGATTGAGGGAAATACAGTTCTCATGGTTTTTCCCTTTTGTTCTGATTCTTCCTTCACAACATGACTAATTTAGAAATATGTCTGATAGGATTGTACATATATAGTCTATATCAAATTGCATGCTGTCTTGGGGAGGTGGGTAGGAAAGAGAGGGAGAAAAAATTTTGGAACTCAAAATTTTGTGAAAATAAATGTTGAAAACTATCTTTACATGGAATTGAAAAAATAAAATAATATTAAGTGGGAAAAAATAATAAAATAAAATAAAATACAAATACGCCTTGAATTGGTATCATAATCTATTCAAAAATCAGGTAAATAATATGAAGCTATTTTCTTCAGTGACAAGAGACACCCAAAGCTGTATGAGGGTAGTGATCAACTACATAGTGATACCATAAGGACCCAAGGCCATTGAAAAGAGAAGGCTAGGAAATAACCAGGTTCACCAGGTTCAAGCACTAAGCTTAGAGCTTGGGGTCCTCTGCTTTTGTTTCCATTCAATATCCTTGGCCTTATGATCCATGTATTGAGCTTCCTTTCTTCTCTTACAAGAACTGAAAATGAAGTATCAACGATTACAGACCTACTGCCCCTAGAAGACACTTACTTCCCCTCTTCAGACCCCAGACTAAAGCACATGGCTGAGGTGGATTTCAAAACCATTCTGAATCCATTTCAATCAGACTACCCCAGTCATGCTGAAGCTATACACCTATCACATAACAGATGAACATGCCATCCCTTTTAGAGGTCTGATTGTTTTCCACAGTTCCTGAAAACTGATGATTGTGCAGACAAAGTAGATCCAGTGTGCTTCTCAGGAATGGATTCAATCCGATTTTATAGGTATCCATGATTCTATGAAAGTCTCTGGGGGATAGAATAGTGCTGATTTGCACACTGATCTCTAAAAATACCCATGAATAATGCATGAATAACACACATTTCAAACATGTACTGAGTAATAGTTTAAATAGAAATAGATAGCATCATGTCATGCTTTCTCATTAAAGGGTTCAAAGTGTACAGGAAACAAATTAAATAGCTGAAGAAAGGAAGGTAGGTGAGAACTCAAAGAAATGGCCACTAAGGACAGGATGACATTCACCATAAACAGGCTCAAGGTAACTGAAGCTCTGGCTCTACTAATAGACCTGGAAGTATTTGGAAATGTGTTAGGCAGCATGAAAGACAGTGTGGGATAGTAAAAAAAAAACTTAGATCTGAAGGAAGAAAAACTGGGTTCAATTCATAGCTTAGGACAACAATAACCAGCCTCTAAAGAGACAAGGAACCAATCTAGGACACATGCATTATGGATCTTGGGTCAAAACCACACTTCAAGCTAGTGGAAAGTTTTTTTGTTGTTGTTGTTATTTTTGTTTTTTGTTTTGTTTTGTTTTTTTATCCTGTGGTCTATTATAAGAACAGGCAGAAAGAAAGCAATTCTGATTGCAAATAGTATCCTTTATGATGAGTATATTACAGCTGGGTCTTTATAAATGGCCAGTCTGATATGGACATGGAGTAGGTGCCTGCAGGCTAGATGTGGTTTCCAAGTTCTGGTAAGGCCCTATTTTTTGAAACATTTTTTCCCACCAGAAGGCCAAGAACTAAAATTCCCCCTCCCCATTAGGGATTAATCTTACAGGTCATTAAGATCTCTAAAAGAGTAGAAACTATCAGCTGACTTTAGTTATTTGCACCTCAATGTAAATTTTGGTTGCAGGGAGATGACCTAAGAATGTAGGCACTTAGGAAGGAAGAGATGGGGAGACCACACTGAAAGGAGATAGGGAATTACAGAGCTGGGTAGCTGAGGCTATGAAGTTACATTTCACAGTTGTTTCCCCAGGGATTGCCCTGGATACATAATTCCAAACAGTTTAAAATAAAATATGCAGCAATTAGATGCATACATGATATCAAACTAGTGTGACTAATAGTTTCATTAAATTAGCAGATTGAACAATTGTTTTCAAATAATCAGGCTGGGTGTGTGATTTTAAAAGCAGAATTAAAACCTCAGTGAAAAATCGATGCAACCTGAAGATTAAACTGTCTTATCTGGTCCATGATCAAGAATGAACTCATAAGCATTACTAAGTACCTACTAAGTGGCCAGACACTGGGCTAAGTACGAGGATACAAAGAAAGGCAAAAACACTCTCCCTACCAACAAGGAAATGACAATTTAATGACAGGGGGAGACTATGCAAATAACTCTGTCTCTCTCTCTCTTTCACTCTCCCTCTGCATTTATGTGTGTGTCTACATATACATACATGTATGTATATATACATATATACATATGTTTGTTGTATATTACAAATATATATACACATGTGTATATATATGTATACGTAAATAATATATATGTGTGCATATATATAGTCAGCAGGAAGACTGGGGCAGGGAGGACTTGGAAAAAGCCTCCTATAGAAGGTTCAACTTGAGCTGTCTAGAAAGAATCCAGGAGGCAAAGGTGAAGAGAGAGAATATTATTCAAATGGTGGACAATCTCCTGACTCCTTTGTTGAAAGGAAGGGCTTTCCACCCTGATTTAGGGGGAAGACCCCAGGATAAAAATAATTAAAAGAATTCTATTTTAAGCATAGGCTGATCACTGAAGATCAACCATGGCTTCAAGGCGGGGAAAGCTTTTATTAGGAACTTTCATAATGAGATAAAGACAGTTCAAATAGGTCAATATCAGCAAAGGCAGTAGGGTCCTGGTATCTCAGTTCTTCCCCAAGGTAGGAGTACATGACAAGTTGCAGGTAGGGCTATAACTATCATGGGTAAAGAGTAACTTGGCTATTGATGAATATCAGGGGACTGAATAATACCTCCCCCAACACTGAGTGACAAGCAGGGTTGGAAACAATGGGTCACTGAATCAATATAACTTTTAATCCATCTCTTTGTGCAAGAAATAGCAAAAAGGCCACTGTCTTGGGACCATATAGTACAAGGAGGGTAACAAAGCATAAGACTGGAAAAGTAGGAAGGAGCCCAGTTGTGAAGGACATTGAATGAAAAATAAAGGATTATTATTATTTGATCATGGGGCCAAGAGGAAGCCACTAGAGTTTACTGAGGGGGAATGGGGTGAGATGATTAGACCTGTTAGTTAGCAAAATCACTTTGGCATCTGAATGGAGGATGGATTGGAAGCAGGGAGACTGGTTAGAACACTATTACAATAGTCCAGAAATGAGGTGATGAGGGTCTGCATTATGGTGGCAGCTGTGTGAATGTACAGACAGGGACAGATATGGAAGATGTTATGAAGGCAACAACAAGAAGACTTGACAGCAGATAAGAAATGTGGGCTGAATAAGATTGAGGATTCAACGGTGACACAGAGATTGTAAGCCTGGCTAACTGGGAATGCCCTTGACAATATTAGACAAGTTGGAAAATGAGAAAGTTCTGAGGAAAAAAGATAATTCTTCTGCTTTTCTTTCTGTTGAGTACAAGATGCCTCTGAGATCTGCAATTTGAGATGTCTAAAGGGTACCTGGTGATGCAAGACAGGAACTCAGGAGAGATACTAGGGTTGGATATGTAGATCTAGAAATCATCTCCATAGAGATAATTATTGAACCCATAGGAACTGAGGAGATCACTAAACAAGATAGTGTCCAGGAAGAAAACAAGAGGGAATAACGCAAGTGTCGGGAATATGACTTGGTGGAAGATCCAACAAAGGGGAGTTAGAAAGAATGGTCTGACAAGTCCAAGGAGAAGCAGAAGAGAACAATATCACAAAAGCCTACAGGGAGGAGATCTACAGAGACAAGGACTAGGGGAGAATCAGGAAAAAAACTCATTACTTTGGCCACTGAAGTCAGAGATAGACCTCCTTCAGGAAGATTTACCTGTTTCCCCTAGTTTGGGGTGCTCTTTCCCTCCTCAAATTATCTTGTATTTACTCATTTGTGTTTGGATTATATTCCCCAGGTGAATATAAAGTCTTTGAAAGTGGGGTCTTGATTTTTTTTCATTAGTTTTAATGTATTTGTTTTAAGAAGTGTCTTTTAAGTCCCTAGGGCCTCCTAGCATCCCATCTTGTGCAACAGCAGAACTGTAACTAAGACAGGGCAATCAGGGCTTTGCCCAGGTGCCAACAATTGGAAGGTACACAAATGTAACACATGCCCTGTTTTCCCAAATAAAAGGTGCTATAGAAATTAATGCCCCTTAACAGTTATGACATAATTCACCTTAACTGCCAAAGAATTTAAGGAGTTCCATTGGCCTTTCTTCCCCTAAAACTTCCAAGTGATTATTTCAACTTATTTAGCTTCAGTTATGTTAAGTCAACAAGCATTTATTAAGTGTCAGGTACTTGTACTAAGTGCTGAGAATGCCCCCCCAAATAAAAGATAGAAAGTGTCCCTTCGAGTATCTCACCAATTAAAGAGGAAAGCAACATACAAACAACTACGTGCAAACAAGACATTTCAAGAATAAATTGAAAATAATCTCAAAGAGAAGTCATTGGGATTGAGGGAGACCAGCAACAGTAGAACCTTCAGCACTGCAGGAAATACAAAGAGGTACAGGCAATCCCTTTTCACTGCTTAGCTTTTCACTAGTTTATTCAGTCAAGACTGCCTACTAGGTACCATACTTCATTTCTTGTTACCATCATGAATACTTGCAGGTAATGCTAAACAAATGTACCCCAAGTATATTAGCATATGACTACCACTGAATGGCAAAACCTAGTAACTACAGATATTAGTTTCCCTAAAAAGGGAGAGGAGTAGAAGTGGTAGATTTGAGTGTTACCATAGGTAAGTGGCTTATACCGACTGAAGGTTATGGGGAGGAAGGGCAAGAACCAACTCAGTGCTAGTATGTCAAGTCTGGTAGTTTACAAGAAGCTTTGAACATTATTATTCTTCCATCCCTTCCTAAATCTAGTATGGGGGAATAATGGGGCAACATCCCAAAAACTGATGACAGATTGTCTAGGACTAAGTCAGGGATGGGGAACTTGTGGTCTCAAAGGCACATGTGGCCTTTTAGGTCCTCAAGTGTGGCCCTTTGACTGAATCCAAACTTCACAGAACAAATCCCCTTAATAAAAAGAGGTTGCAGGTTCTCTACCCCTGGACTCCATTGTCTTGTCTAGATATAAAGAAATTTTTCAAAAGAAATAAAGAAAAAAACAGAAGCCTTAAGAAGCTACTACTACTAAGAGAAAAAAGGAAGTGGGAGTCCATAGAAAGGAGTACTAACTAAAATAACAGTAACCCGACAGCTTAACACTCATGCGTGACCAAAAAGGTTGCATCTATGCTGTGACTGAAGCCTGGGACCAGGAAGCTTTTAGGGGCAGGATAGACGGATGGTCCAGAGAAGGACTGGATGGAATGACGCTTATACACATCAGAGGGAAGGAGAAATTAGAGAGGAACAATAAGTTTTTAACCTCTTCTTCTGTCTGGATTGCTGCCTCAGCTTCCAGTATGCTTTCCTGGACTATACAACCCAGGTTGTAGCTATGTCCGGAGTATTACTAAGTTTCAAACTCCATTCAAGCGTGATAGTCTGACATATTTGACTCGGTGACTTTCATGTACTTGATCTTATGGCTAGTCCAGTTTCAGTCTGTGGTCTAGACAACTCACATTCATAAAGCCTTTTGTGGGCCCAAAGCCTATTCCTCACCATAACCCTGTGAGGTCCCTGGCTAAACAAAAAAAAAAAAAAAAAGAAAAGAAAAAAAAAAAGAAAAAAAAAGGAGAAATGGTTATCCTTGTTTTGAAGAGAAGGAAAAGTTAAATAGCTCATCTGTGGTCACATAGCTAGAAAGTATCTGCATCAGGGTTCTAACCAGGTCTTGTGGCTCCAGTTTCCTTAGAGACTGTCTGTGACCTCAAAGTCTCAGGAAGATCACAGGATCATATCCTTAAAGCATCTTTTATAGGAGATTTTCTTCCAGTCTTTCCCTCCCCCCAATCCCTCCATGCCTTCACCCTGAGATTACTTTCCATTTATACTCCCCCAAATGCACACTGCACCATTTTTCTTCCTCACGCTTTAGGGATTTGAGGCAGCAATGCGGTCAAGTATGGAATAGCCACTGAGTCAAAGATGTCAGGGTATTTGTAAGACTATAGCAAGGCCTGACCTATATAGAATATGGTCTCTCCCCTCTAGGAGCCTGCCCCCTAACTTAGCTTGGGAAGCATATAAAACAATTAAACAATTGGACAAAGTTTCAGCACTAAACTGTGGAGCCCTGGTTGGGGGGTGGGGGGTGGAGTTAAGGTGAAGAAGGTAATAAGATCATAGCAGAGAAAGAAAAAAGTGTGCTAGGACAGGATTCACAGAAAACATGAGTTTGAAGACTAGGTATGGTTTGAATGGTCCAAGGGTTAGGAGAAGCAGAGGATAGGACGTTGTCCCTACCCTGAATTTCCTTTCTTACCTCCCTTTAAAAAACTGGGACATCCACAGAAAAGAGTAAAGTGGACACAGAACAAGCCAATGTCAGGGTAAAGGCAGAGTCAAAGGAATGCGAATTCTTGGTCTTCTGCTCCCACACTTCAGCACGGGAGCTGTTTTAATCTTATACTGAGCCAGATTCAAAACAGCTGATTTCAGTGTTTGTCACTCTCCCCACCCAATCACCAAGGTAAACAACCAGTGGAATATGGAGAGAGTATTGTTACCAAATTAGTCAGACTTGTCTCAGAACCTCGTGCATCTAGAATATTTCTAAAATGATCCATTCCCATGTCTCTCTCTTTGTATTTCCAGTCAGGCACATTGTTGGCCATCAGAATGAAGCTTTGAAGGCTGTCCTCTGATGTACTCTCTGTTAGGAGGGACCCTGCTGGGCTCTCTGCTCGCTTACAGCCACAGGCAGGCCATGGGGTGGGGGTGGGGTGGGGAGACAAAACTGATGGACTGAGTGAAGGCTATGGGGAGAGAACTGAGTGAAAGCCTGGGAGCCCTGAGGCCAGCCTGGGGGCCCCAAGGTGTCATTTCCTGGGAAGGATCTGGCGAAAAAATTAAAGTCCGCTGAGTAAGCACAGCAGGCTAAAAAGGAAGAGTAAAGGGGGAGGGGGAGTGCTCCTAGAGCAATGGGAGAATTGAAAGGAAGGAGCAAGCAGAATCCCATTTGGAAATAAAGAGACTTTGAACTTCCAATTCCCCCTCCCCATTCCCACTGCAGCAAAACCCACTGCCAAAGGAGGCACAGCTGTGCACCACATGGGCCCATAAACAAACTCAAGGGGGATGAGTAAGATGACAGCTACCCATCTTTAATGTATTCACCCCTAGGTGCTCTTGGGCATCTGTTACATAATTAACTGGCCTTCTTCTCCCCCAGGACCCCCACCCCTTTCCAACTGCAGCTCCAGCCCCTAATCACTCTTTCTCTTTCAATTCCTTTTGTGGCTATTTAAACATTGCCTTAATTGTTTCCATTATCTTAACAATCGTCTCACTAGCTTCCCCACCTGGAAAGAGCTTGCTGCTTGGCTTCTATTCGTGGAAAGCTATCCCTTCACCATCTCAAATTCCTGGATTATGCAACCATGAAATGCTACTGCTATTTATGGAGATTCTTCCCAACCCCCCTTCTAGGCTGGGCCACAGGAGTTTCGAAGTCTAAAGTTCTCTTCACTACCTTCACCTAAGCTGCTAGTTTCTCAACTACCTTTAGTGCTAACAGTGGTCAAGTACATGGGTTCCAACCCCAAATTGGCCGTTTCCCTTTGCTCTGTTCCATAGCCATGAGAAGCATTCTCAACCCTAGATGGCCATCTTGCCAGTGTGTGCCCTCCATCACAGGGGTAGATGCCTCAGTGAATCACCATCCTTATTACCAGGGTGAGGACAAATATAATCATCATGAGCCTTACTGAGAACAAATCAGAATTATCTGCAAACTCAAGGAATAGTCATGACTGCTACTAATTTTATAATATAGTTTTGTTATGTTAGACATAGAATGCCAATAACAGTTTCAGAACCATACAAGTTATGACTTGTATGACATAGAAAACTTGTATGACATAATTATTGAATGTTAGGACTAGATGAAATCTTGGTGATCATCCAACCTCAGCGCCTTCAGAGAGTTTGGAGCTAAAAAATCCTAGAGATGTTTGAATCCAAACCTCTCATTTTACAGAAGAGAAAATTGAAAGCCAGGAAGATGTATTGACTTGCCCAAAGTCACAGAACTGGGATACGAAACCCATGCTTTCACCTTGCTGTGATGGGGCTGATGAAGCAATGGGGCCCCTAGAAAGGGTCCTTGAACTTTCTCATAAATTTTGGAACCCAGTCCTTGGCATTTGCCTGAGGCATCCGGCCCACCACAGCCCACCTTGATTACTTCATGAGCTTACTTGCCCCTCCTTGATCCCATACAGATCTTCCCACAGTCTAAAAGTTATCAATCTTATCCTCATCAAATGTACAGATTCCTTAAGAATCTGGCCTGCTTGTATTGGTATTACAAATACCACAGACTCAGTAGGAATCTTGCCCACCCAACCCGTGTCTTAATAAACTTGCTACTTAGACTGAAAGAAGACTTGAGTGGTGGAATTCTTTTGAGGCAGAACTCTCCCCTGTACCCTTATATTTCTAGGTTCCCAGCTCCTCTAGACCGCATCAGCAGTATAATAGAAAGAAGACTATACTGGGGGTCAGAATGTTTGGGAAATTATTCCAGTTCTGCTATTTTCAATTCAACAAACACTTATTAAGTATTTACTAACTGTAAATACTGTTATGGGCACTGTTCTGGGCACTTTAGACTCAGAAAGCAATTTATATACATTATCATAAGCAAGCTTTATGACAGCTCTGAGAGGCAGGTACCACAAGCAGTTTATTCCTAACAGGACTTTTGTACATGTCTAGGTCACCTAAGATGAGGTGGTATGAAGTGACAGTCCGTCCTGTGCTGGCCCACTATTGGGTAGGAGTAGCCTCTTTCCATTTTGGCTATGAAGCAAAAAGATTCATTCTCTGTCTCTTTCTGTCTCTGTCTGTCTCTCTCTGTCTCTGTCTCTTTCTATGTCTCTCTCTCTTTCTCTCTCTCTCTCTGTTACACTCCAATTTCACAGGAGAAGAAAGTGACTCTCAGAGAGATCACATTATCATATATTTTGAGCTTTAAGCATCCCTGGAGGCCATCTAATCAATCAATCAATGAATCAATAAACAAGCCTGTAGTAGGAGCCTACCATGTGCCCAGTGCTAGGCTAAGTGCTGAGGATACAAGGACAAAAATAAAACAATTCTTGTCCTCAAAGGGTTTACATTCAATCTATGGGGGAAACAGTATGCACATAAATGAACATATTCAAAATATGCATGTTCGTGAATAAGTATACATAAGATATAGGGGTAGGAATTGGGCTGTTTTATTAATATAAGGAACTACCAGATGAGGATAATCCCTCCACCAGCGCTCACTGACACTTTCTCTAAAACTTAGTCATACAAAATTTGCTTAGAACACTGAGAGGTTAGGTGACTCCCTGGCCTCACTTAGCCAGTATGTCAGTGGCAAGACAGTTCTTCCTACCTGTGTGGGACAAAAGACCACCTACCCAAATTTGAATCAGAGTCTTGACAAGAATTGCAAAAAAAGAAAGTTGCTTTATTGGCTTTCTCAAGAAAGGACACCCCTGTGTCGCCCAAAATGGGCGTCAGCCAGAGAGTGCAAGAGTGCTTTGCTCAAAATAAGTTTATATAGATCCTAGCAATAGTCCATCCTAACCCCCTCCCTTTGGCCCACTGGCTGAGCCTCAGGCACAATCTATTCGCGTAAATCTTCCCCAGCAATGAAGAGAACAAAGACACTTTTACAACTTGCCTGGGGACAAGGAAAAGCTGGAGGTTTTCTTTTTTTTTTTTTAGAGTATACATTTTTAGAAAGGGAGGAGGAGGTCTGATAAAGTACAAGATGTGTTGAAAAGCATGTTTCTTTACAAGGTCAACTGGCTGCAAGTGTTTCAACAGAACAAGAAACAATTAACTCCCAGAGGGGTCTTCATTCCTGAGAGATTCTCAGAGATCGTCTCTCACATACTGATTCCAAGGCCATATCTATAATAATACCACCTAGCATTTATATAGAACTTCAAGATTTGCAAAGTGTTTTACAAATATTATCTCATTTGATCCTTCTAACAATCTTAGGAGGTAGGTGCTAATATTATCTCCATTTTACAGATAGGGAAATTGAGGCAGATAGTGGTTTAAGTGACTTGCCTAGGGTTACATAAGTTTGTCTGAGGACAGATTTGAATACAGATCTTCTGGGTTCCATGTCCAACTCTGTGATTCTGACTATAAATCCAATACTCTTACCACTATGCCATGATGACACATTCCTCCTTTTACAGATGAGAAAACTAAGACACATAGAAAATGACTTTGTTAAGGTCATACAACTTCTTAGTGGCAAAGTTGGAACAAAAATTTTGACCTCCTGACAGCCCGTATAATGAATTATCTGTTCTTTATCTATTAACTCAGATGCTACCTCATCTAATACTACATTCAATATCTTTTTTATAGCTCTCATTACTTCATATTAAATGTATTTATATTTATTTACATTATTTATTTTTATATTATTTATTTATATTATTATTTATGTATATTTATTTGTATATGTGTCTATAAGTATTGTTTCATAAGACTCCTTCCCAACATGGAAGGTCTTAGTATATTTTGGGCACCTCTAAACTTCTCTGGATCATTTGCCCCTACCCAGGTTGAATGTGGGAACTTCAATGTATGGAATTCCCCATAAAGATGGCTCTCACTATCCTAACAAACATTCAGGTTTACAAATATAAAATTTATTTACTTTTTAATACAAAAAAAAGGATACAGAAAAGACTCACACCTCAACTCATAGTTGTCAAGAGAGGTCATTCCCCCGCTTCTTGTGTCCCCCACAAGCCTTATGGCAGACAGCTTATTGTCCCAGTAATTAACAGCACTGCCAATGGCAGGGATCCATTGAGGAAAACAGCATTCCAGCGGGGAGAACAGGGTTCTAATGAGGTGGGCAAGGCTTCAGTGAGTACCTGGTCAGAACACAGTAGTTCTGTCTCTTTTCTTTTGCCACACTTCCAACCCTCAGCTCCTGGTCATTGTATTGCTCCTAGCATTGTGAAGCTTCCTCACTGTTCATAGTCCCCCAGTCCCTGCTCCTCAGCAGCGGCTCCTTCTCAGGATATAGAATCATCTTTCAAACAGATGAACCATGACATAATTACTTAGAATCCCACCTGATAGTGTTTCAGCTCTTCCTAGAGCCAAAATGTCTCCAGGCTATTTTATTCCTTCTTTTTATCATAGTTCCTACAGCCCTACTCCACAAAAAGCCTTTTTAGGTTCTATGGGAACTCATCCTACTATGATTATTTCAATGCATCTCTATTTTCTACTTCAAAGCAGCTCATGGTGAGTCCACAACCATTTACCTCCTCACTTTCCTAATGCCTGGCAGATGCACCCCTTCCTGCTTTAATAGGTCTCACTGAGCTTTGCTGGGCTCCCAGACACCAAAGCTCTCTTTCCATTTTCCTTTCTACTCCAGTCTTCCTATAGGGCAGAGGGAACAGACCTTTCAAATTAACTTTGGACTGCTTCAATAACGTGTTGGATAAAGGAGGGAGAAAAGGAAATACTATCCTTATAGAGTAAGCAAAGTTTCATGTCCGTAGTAAATGCCTTTACAGAGGGAGTTAGATGGCCCAGTGGATAGAACACTGGGCCTAGAGTCAAGAAAATCTGAATCCAAATTCTGCCTCAGACGTGTCCCAGCTGTGTGACCCTGAACAAGTCATTTGTCCTCTACCTCAGTTTTCTCAGCTGCAAAATGGGGCTAATAATGCCACCTACCTCCCAAGGTTGTTTTGAAGAATAAATGAGAAAATATTTGTAAAACACTTAGCATATAGTAGATTCTTAATCAATGTTTCCTTACTACCACCACCGTACTCCCTCCTTAGACAAGAAGGATAGGGTTAGCTATTTTGTCTCAATTTTATCTCTCCTCTAGAACCTCACACAGTGCTCCGTATATAGTAGGTGCTTAATATATGTTTATTGAATTTTATTAAGTTGAACCTCTCCTAAGGCACACTGCTTTTAATAGAACAATGTACAACTTCCACCCTAATAGATCTATTCAGCTGACTGGAACAGAGCTGTCATCCTTTGGTATCTTTTTTGTTTTTAAATTTCAGTTGTTTCTTCAAGGGAGACATCTTACCCCTCCACCCACTTACCCCTCTCCCTTCTGTGGCCTGGAAAGGCTTGTGACTTGATTATAATGTTTTTTTTCTGCCTTCCAGTGCTCTGCATGGAAGCTTGCATCTACTTATCACCTTGTCCTACTTGCTTGTGCTAGCAGGATTCAGTTATTCCTGCTCCACATTCACCTTGGCAGCCATCAGTGTGTGACATCCTGCGGGTCCTCCTTTCTTTCCATGTTGCTGCTCTGCATGACTTTATTTTCAATTACAACCCAGGCAGGATTGTCACTCCTGAAAATCTGTCTGCTTGGTCAGTTTGCAAAATCGTTCTGGGACAGAGCATCCTCCACCTCTAGTCATAAATGTGAGATCACAATGCTACAAGAAGACTAAAGGTCATCCTTAAGCATATTCTATTGAATGCAAAGCCATGATGGTCAAAAGTCAGGCTCTGGGTTCATAGAATTAAAGAAAGAAATGACTGTATAGGTCATCTAATTCAATCCCCACATTATATAGGTGAGAAAACTCAAAACATTAAGTGACATATCTAAAGTCACACAGGTAGAAAGAATGGGGATTTAAACTCAGGTCCTCTGATTCTAAATTCAGAATTCTTTCTGCTGTACCATACTGTCCTATCACTATAAGTATAGCATCCATGCAGGTAGGAATATAATCTACTCATCAGATCTTATCTTGAAGAATGGAGGAAGCCACATGACTAGAAAAAAAATTTAATTCCACCCAAGTTCAAGAGAATATCTTCCTAAGAGAAGCAGCAAGACACCCTGGGTGAGAGACAGGAGACAGAAGGTACCCAGCAAGTTGAACTATCATCACCACCACCTTGACTGCCATCTCCTGTTGAAGGTTGATGAAGACAGCGTAGGACCCCAAACTCAAGAGCTTTGGGAATAGCTGCATCCCTCAAACCACCAATCCTACTTCCACTCCAGCCCCCAAAGCCATCATTGAGGGGAGAAATCATTGTGGAGAAGGGGCCCACCTTCTCATTACAGCCAGCAACAACTGCTGACCAACTGCCATCAATAGACAGATGAGAACAAGAGCTGTGGGAGTGGCAGCACCCCCCAGATCAATGGTCTTCCTTCCAAGCTGCCCCTTCCAACCAAATCATTATGGAAAAGGGGCCAGCTATCCCCACCAACTGCTACACACAAGTCAGGAAAGCCAGCTAAGCTGAAACAACAAGGCATTCTGAAAGAAAAACAGGAGGCAGCAGCATGTCCCAAGCAAGTCAAACCACCAGCATCACCTTGACCACCATCTCACCTAAGATCCTGATGAAGGCATGACCAAGAGCCTTGACCATAGTATTGTTTCCAGCCCAATGCCTTCAGCCATCACCACAGGAGATACAGTAGGGCAACTGTTCCTGATGCAGCTACACATAGCCACAGCTACTGAAGTTCCAGAAAAGAAATTTCTTGCCACCAAAGTCCTTGGCACTGGCAGATAGTTCAATATTGAAAAGTAGCATGATTTTATCAATAGAAAATTAAAGAAAAATTCGTTAACATCTGCATTGCCACTGCACTCTAAGGATCACAGGACCTTTCCATATAACTTGAAGCTGAAACTTTCCATAAATGTTCTCTCCCCTATAAGAATGGAAGCTTCTTGAAAGCAGGGATTTCTTTAACACTCTGTTTGTATCCCCACTGCTTAGCATAATTCTTTGCTTATATTAAGAGCTTAATAAATATTTTATTCATTCATTCATTCTTCCATTCCACATCTTAAGCAGCTTCTCATTGTTGAATAGACCAGTCATTTTGATTTGGGGTTTGAGGTTCATTGTAGTGACTGAGATCCAAATGGCTAGTCCATTTCAGTTCTCTTAATGACCAAAGTAGCCAAATACAGCTCTTTTTTTAAACTTAAAAACAATTCAAATGTACTATCTAGGGCATGTTTTTGCTCAACAGTGGTCCTAAACTGACAAAAATACATCTCATTTTGCATTGTCTGTAGGTTAATTAGATTGAATAACCAGCCTGCCTTAAATTTCCAACAGCTAGGTAAAGGATTCATTCAATGAAGTGTCAAATACAGCCACACACACCCACACAAATATAAGCACCACATTTTTTGTTTGCTTTGATTTTAGAAAAATTCAATCATATTAGTCCTCTCAATTTTTTTAATCCAAAATGTCCTATACAGAAAGTAGTCCCCTCCCTCTTGCTAAATCATTAGGGAGTTCAGAATGTTACTAGTCCTGACTTCATATGGAGGACGAAGGAGGATTGAGAGCACTGAGCAGCTCTGGATAAGTTTAGGAATGGGGGCAGGACTGTACCACAACTGCCCATTCTGTGAGAACTAGAGTCATCAGTCACTCATTCAAACATGTATTGGTGACTGAAGCACTACACTAGGTGTTATGGGGATTAAAAAAAAAAGTAGGTAACTAGTAACCTGTAACCTGGGCTTCTAGTCAAAGTCTCCCAGCTCAAGGATCTCCAACTCTTAGCTTATGGACAGATCCTGCTGTTGGGCAGCTATTCCCCTAAAGTACATGATAGTCTTTTGAAACTTTGTTCAGAAGAAAACATAACCAAATTAACATCTCTGGGGATTTAAAAAAAAAACACTTATATGGTAGCATTCAGAGAAATGAGATGGTAACATTAAAGCAAATAAATCCTTCATTTTGAGTTAGAAACCACTGCCCCTCTGGATTCCTTGTCTGTAGTTCCTTCTTTTGGCCTTCTTGCCCATGGCATTAATAATAACAGCTTATATTTATATAGTGTTATATATAAGGTTTGCAAAGTTATACTTACCTGAGATAGCCCTATGGGGTAAAAACTATAGATATTATTATTCCCAATTGACAGATGAGGAAACAGTGAGTCCCGAAGAGGTGGTGACTTGTCTGTGGTCCCACGACTACTATCAAAAGTGAGATTTAAATCTAGGTCCTTCCTGGCTCCAAATCTGCTGTTCTATTATCCTCTTTCCATTACTATCCCCCTCTACTTAAAAAAAATCTATACATACTTTCTAGCTGTCTACATCATAGTCAGATTCCATGACACTTACGATAGTAAGCTTTTCTGCCTGGCTTTTGACTTCATCCATAATATCCTAGAGTGCAGACACCACAGCCAAACTTCCAGAAAGTAAAAACCACTGTCAAGCCTGCTGAGAATACCTCAAAGGACCAGAGAGGGACCATGGATACCCAGAGATGTTACTTCAAGAGTAAGGGACATGTTCTTACTTCACCAATGGGACAGGTTTCCCTAACACAGATCCTGCCCAGGGATCCCCAGGACCCTGGAGTCCACTGCTGCTGTGTCCTGACTCAAGTGTTGTGATCACCACTCTATTACCACTAAGTAAAACCAGAGAGAAGCAGTTGCCTCAGGCCCAAACCTCTTCTCAGACTAGAGCATTGGATGGCAGACTAGAATCTTGGATACCAAGCCTTTCACCTCCAGGACAAGAGTCTTGGACTCTTGCCATCAAGATCCCATCTATGATTAGGGCTTCTGACCCAGGGCCAATGCTCGAGTACAAAACAGAAGTCATCTTCTGACTGTTCATTATCATTTACCATCTTAGGTTAAGAAATTAGCATTGAAGGTTACCTCCAGTTGGTCCCTAGAGATCCAGTTACTAAGTATTTGTAGACCCAAATGTTAGATCAAATGTCCCTTCTTAATTTTATCTAAGAGAGAATTGACATCACTCACTACAATCACAGACTCTTTAGAGTGGGATACCCAGTCAAAGGGTCCACACCCCTATCATATGTAGGGCAAATACTTCATGGTCTCTTAATCTTTTTTTCAAAAATTATTTTATTTTAATTTATGGAATAAAACAAGCATTTCCATAACATAATATAATAAAAAAGATGATTGCACATGAAATTGCAGATCTATTATGTACAACTTGCTATTCCTTTTAAATATACAACAAAGTTAGCATGCAAATTTATTTTTTTTCTTTTTTTCCCTCCTCCACCCCATCCTAGAGGTGGGCACCATTACACATAGATAGGTGTGTGTGTATATATACATACATATATATATATATATATGTGTGTGTGTGTGTGCATGTGTGTTTGTGTGTGTGTATATACACATATGTGTGTATATGTAAAATTATTCTATACATCCATTTATCAGTTCTTTCTCTGGGTGAATATAGTGTCTTTCTTCATATGTCCTTTATAGTTTGGGTATTTATAATAGAATAACTTATTCACTCAAAGTCATTCTTAAACCAATATTACTGTTACTATACACAATGTTCTCTTGGTTCTGCTCATTTCACTCATCATTATTTTGTATAAATCTTTCCAAGTGTTTCTAAGATCATTGAGCTCATCATTTCTTATAGCACAGTAGTGTTCCATCACAGCCATATGCCACAACTTGTTAAGTCGTACCCCACATAATGGGAATCCCTGCAATTTTCTTCTTCATCTCCACAAAGAGAGCTGCTAACAGAGTTACCAGCTGCCTTGGCAAACCACAGCCCCTTCCTCTGCACTGATCTACAGAATCCACCTCAGCCTTATCCCTCCAGCATCCCTTTTCCCCTCCACTCTTTGCATGCATTGAATCCTCATTTTATCACTTACAACCAATGCTCTAAACCTGGAGTCCACAAACTTGTTAAGATTTAGATATAGATAAATATATTTGAATACAATTGGTGTCTTATGTAATCCTTATATTTTACGCATTTGAAAGTGTTTCTTTCATAACCATTTCATCTTCGTGTAATCACTGAAACCTACCACCTGCAGAAATCATTGCATTCCTAGCCAATCTCCATAGTAGTTTGTGTGTGCATGTGTGTATGTGAGTGCCCACGTGTATGCATTTGCCTTTGGACATCATCATTATCATCACCAAACATTTATTAAGGACCTACTATGTTCCAGGCACTGTGCTAACCATTGAGGATATAGAGGAAGGCAAAAATATGGTCCCTACTATCAAAGAACTCACATTCTGGGGCAGAGCCAAGATGGCAGAGAAAAAGCAGTGACTTGCTTGAACTCTCCCCCAAACCCCTCCAAATACCTATTAAAAAATGACTCTAAACAAATTCTAAAGCAGCAGAACCCACAAAAAGACAGGGCGAAACAAATTTCCAGGCCAAGACAGCCTGGATGGTTGATCAGAAAGGTATATCATGCCAGGCAGGGAGAGAAGCGCCGTTTGGCGTGAGCGCGCAGGCCACAGCAAACCTGGAGAAGGACTCAGAGGACTGAATCGTGGGCAGCTGTGGCAGTTTCCAGACTGCTCCACTCACTTGGAACTTGGAAGGTCAGTGGGAAAAGTCTGTGTCAGCAGGGAGAGAGAGAAGCCGGTGGTCTCAGCTCCAGTCCCTGAGCTTGGCAGGGGCAGCGGCTGCCTCCTGAGCTTCTGGCCCACAGACTAAGGGGAATTGAGTGGCTGATCAGAGGGGGATTGCAGAGATTTCTCTGTTGGTGCAGGATTCTCTTGCTTTGCCCGTGCTTGGATCTGGGTCATAGTTCTGGATGGCAGTCCTGGGGCGAGGAGGAGTACTGGCGTGGTGGAGCTTGTAGTGGCTGTGGAGAGGAAACCCTCCTCACAGTTCCAAGACAGAAAAGAGTGCTCATAGACCAGAGCACAGGCCAGGAAAGCAGTAAACACCTCGCCCTTGATCATACCACCTTGGAAGAACTGAAAATTTACAGGTACCTAGAAGTATCTCTGAACACAGCTGCACAAAACCTTTGAAGCTTGGGACAGTACATTCTCCACACTGGAAATAGACTCCTACCTTAACAAAGAGTATATAACTCAAGTAATTGGCTGAGATCATGAGCAAGCAGCACAAAAAGAGTCAGACTATATTATCTTACTTTGATGACAAAGAAGATCAAAACATACAACCAGAAGAAGACTATGAAGCCAAAACTCCTACATCCAAAGCCTCCAAGTTCAAAATATTTATGAATTTCTCTTCACTTCATACCAATGATTTTTCCTCAGAACATAAGAATCTAGATCATGTCTAGGTCTCTAAAAGGGAAAGGAAGATTATGAGCTCCTGAGCAGGCACTCAAGCTAACAATACCTTAAACACAGGTCAAACTATTTCACTCAACAGAAAGAGACAAATAAGAAAGGTCTCATGCTTAATTCCATAAACAGTCAAAATGATTCTCCCTTTCTCTACAGTCACCTCCACTTCATCTTCACATTCCTCCGGACTTAAAGTACTGTTCTAGAATTGAGGCTTCTCCCCCTACATACACACTCAAAAAAAGGAGAGATAGTTAATGTTCCTAGAGTTAAGCAACCTGCCCTTCTGGTGAGTCCCACCTAGACAGTCTACTAGCCTTAAAATGTCATCCAGGGACTGAAGCTCTCCAGTAAGGGACATTCCCTCAGGGACACTAGAGGGTCAACCCCATTTTCCCGGACCTGAATATTGCCATAGCTGAGCACAGTCAATGGTATTAATTGATCCTTTCCAAGTTGAGAGATCAATCAATCAGCATTCATGTATTAAATGTCTACTATCTGCCAGAAACTGTGCTAATAGCTGTATCATAGATTTAGAGCTGAAAAGGATCTTAGAGGTCACCAGGTCTAAATCCCTTTTAATACAGTTGAAAAAACTAAAGCTCAGAGAAATTAAATCTGAGGATGAGAGAATCTCAGAATTTTAGAGTCAGAAGGAATTTCCTCCACCAATTAATTCAATCAATTACTATAAAGGAATCTTCATTACAACTGCAAAAAGTAATCAGTCTGTTTGAAGACCTCCATTTAGGGGAAACTCACCATCTAAGGCAGCCCATTCCATTTTTAGATAATTCTAATTTTTAGGAAGTTTCTATTTTTTTCTGACAACAAATCTAAATTTGCTTCCTTTCAACTTCCGCTCATTGTTCCTGGTTTTGTCCCCTGAAACCCAAAAGAAGGAATCCAATTTCTCTTTCACATGCCAGTCCTTTAAATGACTAAGGAAATCTATGATATCCCTACACATACACTCTGAGTCTTTCCTTTTCCAGGCTAAATATCCCTGGTTCCTTTAACCACACATCTTATGACGTGGTCTCAAGGCCTTTTTATTATATATTATTATGTATTATTATATTATATATGATACATAAGTATATAATATAATTTACATATAAATATATATTATATGTAATATATGATAAAATAAAGGAAACCATCCTGGTTTCCCTTTTCTAAACACTCCTTAGCTTATTAACGTCCTTCCTAAACTGTAGTACCCAGAACAGAGTACATATATTCCAGATTTGGTGTGACCAGAGTAGGGTACAGCAGGCCTAGCACCTCTTAATCTTGGAAGCTGCGCTTCTCCTAAGGTATCCCAAGATCACATGAGCTTTTTTGGCTGTTATATGACTCATCTGGTAGTCACCAAAACCTTTAGATCTTTTTATTTCAGACAAACTGCCATCTAATCATGCCTCCCCTCTCCTATAATTACAAAATTGATTTTCACCCAAGTTAACACTTTATTTCTATCTCTATTGAATTCATTTTATTAGAGATCTCTTTGGATCCTGATTCAGTCATTCAGTGATTTGGCTATATCTCACAGTTTTGTGTCATCTGCAAATTGGATGGGCACACCATCTATGTCTTTATCCAATTCATTAATAAAAAATATCAAACGGCACAGCCCAAGCACAGATCTCAGGACATGCTACTGCTGAGGTGACATTGAATCATTAACAACTACTCTTTGAGTTCAGCTATTCAACTGATTCCAAATTCAGTTATATTATTGTCCACCCACATCTCTATTCCCACAAAAAAAATAGTATGATACACTTTATCAAACACTTTTCAAAAATCTATGTTAACTATATTCAGCTTTCCTCTGAAATACCAGTTTAGTGTTGCTATTGTTGCTGTTGAGGGAACCTAGGTGGAGCAGTGGATAGAATGCTAGACTTGGAGTGAGGAAGACCTGAAATCAAATCCAGCTTCAGACATTTACTAGCTGTGTGACCCTGGGCAAGTCACTTAACCCTATTTGCCTCAGTTTCTTCATCTGTAAAATGAGCTAGAGAAGGAAATGGCAAATCACTCCAGTATCTCTGCCAAGAAAACCCCAAATGGGGTCACAAAGAGTCAGAGATGACTGAAACGACTCAACAACAAATTCTCTTCCCCCTGCTGAAAATCTGAATGTGTTTGCTTCTGCAGTCTCTCTCTCTCACCCTCCACCGTCTTTCAGATATCAGTGATGGTAACTCAGAAATCACATTTTTCAGTTCTGTCAGTACATAAGGATATATTGCATCTGCAGCAGGTGACTTGAATTCATCAAGGGCAAATAAGTGATTTCTTACTATCTCCTTACCAATTTTTGTCATCAACTCCCTATAGGCTATTTTACTGTCATTTCCAGTGCAAAGATCATTCTGTTTAGAAAAGAAAAGAAAAGAAAAAGAAAAATTTGAACAGCTCTGACTTCTTTCTGTTATCACAGTTATCATTATCCCATCTACTCCCATTCCTTCTTTGGGACTCCTCTTTCTCCATTACAGCTTTAAAATAGAACAACTTTTACAGTTATTAGCCCAAGATCACACAGTTAAGTGGCCAAGTCACTCTGGTCCTCCCATGCTAAATCTAGCACTTTTCTGACCTATATATTCTACATAACTCATATTGCTAATGAAGGTTATGGCCCAAATGTGTTTATGCAAATCAGAGTTCCAAACATAGATGTCTCTCTCCCTTGGTGCTCCTCAGTTCCGACTCCTGCTTGGACCTAGAATTTGGCATTGCTCAGGAATTCTAACTTCTCTCCTAGGGAGGCTTGGCCCAAGAACCCTTTTTTGTTCAGGAACTTGCTTGTCATTCTTCTTCTGTTACTCCATAACTGTCCATTCTTTGTCCTGAAATTTCTAACTTGGTCTAGGAGCTCCACCTCCTGTCAACCAGGACCACATACTTCCCTACCGTCCTAGGGTCAGGGAGTTGCCTAATGGCTCTCAGCCCCTTGTAAGGGCCTTGGGGCTACACAGGCCTTCCTCCAGGAATCAGAGTCTATGTGTGTCCTATTAACTTCTCTCTGGATATAGCTCTCCCTTTTAAAAGCCAAACCTAAGGGACATAATTCTGACATGTGATTATCCATGACTCAATCAATCATCTTTAATGTGGTGACAAAGTGCTGGCAGGAACCAAAGACAAGGAGAGTTCACTTCTTATACAGGAGACTGTCATCAAAAACAGAACAAAAGACTTCATCTGTGTTTGTCTTGTTAACAGGGAGTTAACTTTGCCATATTCTGAGTTTACATGTAGATTGTTACATACTATTCTCTAATTATTCCCTAGAAGTTAACCTCTCCTCCCTGACTCATTTGAAAGCTCTTTGAGGGCAGAGATCTTGTCTTATACTTTTTGTAACGCCCAGCACTTACCATGTCAGTACTGGCACAGAATAGATATTCAGTAAAGCTGGAAGGCACAAAGTCTCTCAGAGAGTTTGAAACATGGCAGCTAAGTGGTAATGCATTTGGAATCAGAGAGAACTGAGTTCAAATCCTGTCTCAGATACTTACAGGTTGTATAATGCTGGGTAAGTTACTTAATTTTTCTTTGCTTCAGTTTCCATATCTTCATGTGAAGTTAAAAAAGTTTGAGAGATATAATTTCTGGGTAATTAGTCATTTTATTAGTAATGCCAGCATTTTAATAAAAGGAGGTCTGTGGTGCTCTTGAATGCCAAAGACAATCATGGCAGCAGGCTCATAGCATATATGCCCTTGGAAGAGGGGTGTTTCCAAGGGTGGCAATCAACTCTGATTAGTTAATTAATGAGAGAAAGGATATTAAAATGAGGGGCTGAATTTATTCTAATGGACTTTGATTATATGATTTACTTCTAAGATACCCCCAGCCTTGGACAATCTATTCAAAAAAATTATGCCCCACCCAAGCCTGAGCAGAAGAGATTAGAAGTCTGATCTAGTTAGGTGGAGTAGCAATATGCAGAATGAGGAGAATTTTAATCCTATGTTCCATTAGCCCAGTCCTTGAGAGATTAGAGAAGGAAATAGTACAGGAGAAAAAAAGCTTGGGTCTTCCCAATTTTAATAATTGGCTATTAATATGATTTCCCTCATGTAAAATGAGGATAATACTAGCGTTTACCTCATAGAGTTATTGTGAGGATAAAATGAGATAATATTTGTTAAGTGCTATATGTTAGCCATTATTATGACGTTAAGACACATCTTAAGCCACAAAACAATATAAGACCATATATGAACAATGGAGAAATAAGCCCAACCATAAATGCTCTTGGTTATCTGAGAAGGGAGACATCTTTGTCTGCTAATATTAATCTAGGAAGGCTTCATAAAGAAAATGGGGGTTGAATTGGGCTTGGAAATTGTGTGTTGAAAAATTAAACATGCACTAAGACAGGAATGCATAATCAAATGAAGAAAAACAAATATTAAGCTTATCATTTACAAAACAACCTAAAATGTAAATTATAACCAATTAGGGAAATTTGAAGAAAGGATTCAGACTTAAATGTAAACTAAATAATGCAACACTGAAAAATAAGAGGGTCAAAGAACAAATCATAGAAATAATACAAACTATTATCAAAGAAAAGGATTAGACAGGATGCCAAAACTTTGAGGATATAGCTAAAAAGAACCCTTGGGGAAATCTATATAGTTAAACACTTTAATCAACAAAAGACAGAAGAAAATTAATTGAGAATGCACTAAAAAAAAAACTTAGAAAATCAATACATTTTAAAACCTCAAATCAACACAAAAATAGAAATTTTGAAATTAAAAAAGAGTTTAAAATTTTAAAGGCAAAAATTTATTGAGTTATTAAACAAAACCAAGAGCCATTTTAAATTAATGAATTATACATTGGCTGATTTGATTTAAAAAAAGGAAAATCAAATCACCAACATCAAAAATGAAAAGCAGAACTCAAATCAGATAAAAATGGAAAGAAAAGAAGTTGTTAGAAATTACTTTACCTAAATATATACATATACATACATATAATATATAACATATATCAATAAACCTTAAATTTTATAATTAGTGGGTAAATTATTTTCAGATTAAAAGAACACAAAATAGAAATTATAAATAAGCCAGCATCAGAAACTTAAATAAGCTATAAATTGTTTTATGAAAGGATAAAATCTGAGCTCAGACTGACAAGTTGATTCTATCTAACATTCAAAGAATGATTAACTCCAATAATATTCAAATTGTTGGCAAAAATAGAGATGGTATGTATCTTGACAAGTTCCTTCTATGAGATAAATAGGGTTCTAATAATCAAACCAGGGAAAGATAAAACAGAAAAATAAATTACAGGTCAATTTCACAAATGATTATTCAAAAATATTGGGAAAATATTAGCAAGAAGGTACAACAACATGAATATAAACAACCATTCATGATAACCAGATTGTATTTATACCAGACATGGTTCAACATCCAGAAAACTATACACACACACACACACACACACACACACACATATACATTCATACATATACATATATACACATATGTAGAAAATTGTAATAACAAATCAATAAATATCATGACTATAAAAACAGATATAGAAAAAGCCTTTGATAAAACACAACATATATACATTTTTAATATTTAAAAACATATGAATAAATGGACCTTTCCTTAATGTAACAACGTCTAAAACCACACAGCCCAATAATCTCCAAATAGATACATGATCCAAATGTAAAAATTCATATCATAAGAAAGGGAGGATGGAAGAATATACCTTGCACAAATATGGTTAAAGGGTGAAATCTTAACTAAACAAGTTATACACTTAATCAAAGAAAATAAGTGGGACAGTTTTAGCTCTATAAAGTTAAAAACTTCCATGTGAAAAAAGTCAGTATAACTAGAATTAAAAGAAAAACATTTGATTTAAGGAAAAAACTTTATAGCAAATATCTCTGATAACAGTCTGATATCTGAGATATACAGGGGATTAATACAATTGATAACAGCCATCCCCCAAAAGATAAGTGGGCAAAGGATATATCAGGCAGTTTCCAGAAGAAGAAATGAAAGTTATTGGCAATCTTGAAAGAATATTACCAATCACTAATAATAAGAGAAATCAAAAGTAAATAAGGTTTCACCTTGCACCTATCAGATTGGCAAGGATTACAAAATAAAAATGGTTAACATTGCAGCTCTGTTCAAAGACAGGTATAACAACACACTTTTTGTAGAGCTATGAATTGATCTCAGCTTTCTAGAAAACAATTTAGTACACCAAAAAGTCACTATATTATAGATATCTATTATGACTTACCACTGAATTGTGTTAATTCTGGTTATTTTGAGACTCAAGTAATGCCTTTTTGAGAAAGAGTACTTGATTCTATTGTTCTTAGACCAAGAGTCTAAGGGAAAAGAAACAGTGTGGAGAAATTATTGTAGAGAGAAATATGTAGAGGTATGCTGGAGGCAGCTCAAATTGTCTTGCTTGCAAGAGCCCATTGTTAAATTTTCAATGTGAGCATTTACACATCAAAAATGGCAATTGCTACAGATTGTCTAGACTTAAGAAAGTACTAATAACGCAGATTAAGCTTAAAAGTATGTATATACATTCTGCCCCCCTCCCCAGTTAAATATTTACCAGAACTCTCCTCTATTGTTCTACAAACATTGCTTTTGCTTTGTTGTTGTTCAGTTACATCCAACTCTTTATGACCCCATTTTGGGTTTTTCTTGGGAAAGATACTGGAGTGCTTTGCCATTTGCTTCTCCAGTTCATTTTACATATGAGGAAACTGAAGCAAACAGGGTTAAGTCACTTACTCAGGGTCACACAGCTAGTGAGTAAAGCCAGATTTGAATTTAGGAAGATGTTTTCCTAACTGCAGGGCAGGAGCTCTATCCATTGTGCCACCATGCTGCCTTCCTTTCACTTAGCAGGAGTGCAATAGAAGGCTCAGGGAATTATGTCATCACCAGACTAGAGGCTAATCATAGTAACCATTTCTTCATTTGAGCCTCATGACATCTCTACTCATATGCCTAGAAACCCAGGACTGAAATGGTCAAGTGAAGAAAACCAAAGTAAGTTAGAATCATAGAATTTCCAAACAGGACTGGGTCCTTGGGGATCATCTAAAATAGCCATCAGTTTTCACATATGAAAATACTGAGGCTCAGGTAGGTTTAGTGACTTGACCAAAGACCTGAGTTCAAATCCAGCCTCAGACTAGCTATGTAACCTTAGGCAAATCACTTTAGTTCTGTTTGGCTAAATCCACTGGAGAAGGAAATGGCAAACCACTGCAGAATCTTTGCCAAGAAAACCCCATGGACAATCTAGTCCATGGGGTCATGAAGAGCCAGACACAACTGAATGACTGGACAACAACAAAATGCTGGCATAGATTCTAGTAAGGTACTAGATTATCCTTCTCTATTAGGTCTCTAATACCATTTGCCTTCAGCATAGCTCTTTGTGGAGGCAGAGGAATTACTTGGATGGCCTTTCTAGATCTCTCCCATTTTGACAAATCTATGCTTGGCACCAGTAAGGTGCCAGGCTGGGATACTATCAACTTTCTCAATCATTGATTAGGCAAAAGGCAACCATGCAAATTAATATGGGTCCACAAATCCAGGATCTGACAGAAATAAGGCAAGCCGTAAGAGAAGAAAAGAGAAAAATAGACCAATAATTAATAAAAATTGGAAATACAATCCAGTTGCTTTTCCAAGAACACTATCATAGCAAATCCATATAGAAAAGAGGCAGCTATGTGGTACAGTGGATAGTGAACTAGAGTTAAAAGGTGTTCAAAACAGACTTTTACTGTGTCTTCAGACATTTACTGTGAGATTCTAGGCAAGTCACTTAAGCTCTGTCTGTCTCAGTTTCCTCCACTGTTAAAAAAAAATGAGGATAATAGTGGCACTCACCTCACAGCTTGTTATAAGGTTCAAATAAGAAAATATCTGTAAACTGCTTAGCATAGTGCCTGGCACATAGTCAGTGCCTAATAAATCTTTTTGTTCCCTTCCCCAAATAGAAAAGCTCAGTCTCTCTGCCTTTCCTTCATGGAAAACCCAAAGAGTGAGGATAAGGTAACATTTTGAATTGCAGGAGAATGGCTCAAAAAAGAAAAGAAAAGCCAGAAAATGGCAATGTGATATAGGCAAACTATGTTCTAATTAATGCAAAAGTCCAAATTGATAAACAGCTTTCACAAATGATACTTCACACAAGTGAAATAAAAATGAGAATATAGAAGGCACACATACAAACTAGAGGAGTGTGTCACCAAGAAATATGATGATAGTATTGGTCATAGTAATGGCCCTGGTGATGATGAAGAAGGAAGGAAGGAAGGAAGGAAAGAAGGAAGGAAGGAAAGAAAGAAAGAAAGAAAGAAGCTTCCCCAGGTCATTTTCTTGTTATTGTTTCTGTTACTGCTCCATTCTCCCAACCAAACTACTGAAGACCATGCTCTGGTAGACTTAGTCTATTCAGCTCTGGAACTCTCACCCTGAGCGCATGCTATCCCAGTGGGTGACAGTCCACTAGATTTCACTGGCCCCAGACTGGACTTTGTCCTTCCTCCTCATCCTGCCCTTTTCCCTTGCTTCACTCCCAAGGTGAGAATAGTCTTTATGCCACCCCTGTCTTTGTCTCTGTCTATCTCTGTCTATGTTCTTTGAGTAGATATTCTATGGAGGACTCATGAGAAACTCTGGATAATAATCACACAGGACTAGAAGGTACAGAGGCTTCATGATCTGCATTAATGAAAGGAGCGCACCTATCATCATTCCAAAGTATCAGAGTAAATACAAATACAAAGCTGAAGCCCAGGGAAATACAATGACCAGCTTGTCCTTCCCTAGACAGTCAGGATCCCTTCCTTCCCATATCAGCAGGCATTGAGCCCCAGGAAAGCCTCCTCACAAGCCATTAGGCAGGTGTAAAGGCCAGTGCGTGAAGTATCCCAGGTTCACTAAGCAAGTTAAGGGAATAATTTGTTCATTTGGCCAATAAGTCAACTAGCCTTTATTATGCACCTACTCTACACCAGACACTGTACTAAGCACTAGTTCACTCAGCTGGAGAGACTGTTCACAGAAAAGCCTTAGCTAGCAGGGCATCCTAAAATGTAACACATCACTTTCAGCACCTATTCAGGTCATCTTTGAGGGAAATGACATGATACATTTTATTCCTTTTTTTTTAATAACTTACATTGATACAGAGATTCATAGCTGGGAAGCATTTTCATATACATTCTCTCCATTGATCCTTGCAATAACCCTGTGAGGCAGGCAGCAAATTATTACTCCCATTTCACAAAAAAGGAATCTGAGGTTCAGAGGGCCAAGATGATTAATCAAATCTTGCACTTAGAGCTAGGATTTGAAGTCAGTTCTGATAATACCAAGCTCAGAGCTTAATGAGTACTGAGTGAGAAACTGCCCAGGTCACTTTGGCTGAAAATCAAGGACTTTTTCACTGTAGTTTTTGCATTTAGGCATGTGCTTTTTAATTTAATCTAGCTGTGGCATTTTTAAAAGTTCGGGATGATTTGGATACAGTTTGGTTTACAGATTTGGAGCCTGGCATTGACACCAAATTGAGGAACTGCTGGATGAAGCATGGCTGCAGCAAGCCAGCAGCAGAGGGAGAGTGGGAAGGATAAAGTTTGACTTTCAGAGGATCAGCTTCAGCTGTTACAACCAAGCAGATCCATCAGTAGCATATTCATAGCCAGAAATGAAATGGAACTTATGGAAATGACAAACTAAATGTTCTGTCAAGCCAGTGGAGTGACTCAGAGTAGATTCTTCCTGCAACATGGCCTGGCAGTCTGATAGCAGACCTTAGAACTGGTAACATGAGGTCTGTCATCTCCCTTGATGTACGCACACTGTCTGAACTTAGCAGCCCATTATAAGCATAACCACCTAGTGGCAGAGGGGCTGATGGGAACTATAGTTTATTCATTTATTTACTTTTTACCCATCTGAAAGAAAGTTCATTCTTTGAGCAATAGTTTGGGGGAAAACTATACTTCAGACCCCCTGCTAATAGAGGGCTATGCTAGTAAGGCCATCATCATGCCTAACATCGTCCTGGGTCCAGATGTATTCTATGCCTTTTTATACATGATCACACTTCGGTTACTTTTGGTAATGTGAAAATCTCACAGATCCCTGACCTATTCTCTTCGCTGTGTTAAATACCACCATGTCACAGGGAGAACAAGCAAAGTGAGGCAGTGATAAGAACATGGGATCTAGAGTCAGAGAACCTGGGTTCAAATCTCATCCTGTAGGTTTTGTGTTGGTTTTTTCTTAACATGGAAAGCAACGTTTTCTATGGAAAAGGTATAGATGGGTTTTGAGCAAGTCACAACATTCCTGGGCTTGGGTTTTCTCATCTGCGAAGTGAGGGAGTTGGATTATTTCTGAGGTCTTTCTCTGCTCTAAACCTGTGATAATGCATATAACCTATGATGTAATACACTCTCTAGGTACCTGTTTCTTACTCCAAATCACCTTCCTACTAAGGAAGCTCTTCCCAGAATGATGCAAAGGCAGCCAGCTTTGCATTCATTCCAAAGAAAGCAAGAACAACTATGGGAAATGGTTATTCTGTGACTTTGTTAAATTGTTTCCTCCTACCAGAAATCAATTTTCTCACTTATGGAATCAGAACAGTAGGACCTCGATTCTCTTTTGGGAGGGCACCGGCCCTACCTCCTTTTTTGGTTATACTATTTAGCGTATTTAACTTTCCAAAATTAAAGCCTGGAGTCAGGAAGACCTGAGTTAAAATACAGCCTTAGATACTAGCTGTGTGACCCTGGGCAAGTCACTTATCCCTGCTTGCCTCAGTTTCTTCATCTATAGTATGAACTGGAGAAGGAAATGGCAAACCGTGCCAGTATCTCTGTCAAGAAAACCCCAAAAAGGGGTCACAAAGAGTTGTAAACAACTGAAAAATGACTGAACAACAACAAAAAAAAAGTTCCGAAAGTCATTCAATGCTCATAATCTTATTTCAATTGTGATCAAACTTCTTTCGGGGTTAGACCCTCTCATTTTTACCGAAATGTTAGCATGATACTCAAAATAAAAATATCTTAAATGATATATTTTATATATGTACTGTTAATGGTACTAAATAACATTGAGTTAAAATAAGTCAACATTTCTATTGCACTTCATAGTTTACAGAGTTTACATACGTGATCTCCTTCAATCCTGACAATAGCTTTGTGAGGTTAGTATTACAGGTTTTCAGGCATTATTGCTTCTACTTTACTTATGAACTAAGTTCATATAAGTAGTAAATCTGAGAAGCAAGATTTGAACCAAGGTATTTTTTGAATACCTTGCTACATTCCTCAGGAGGTCTGGAAGGGACCTTATTTTCCACACGAACAAAATCTAAGAAGTTTGGAAATGACAAGATTTGTGAGAAGCTGAGGAGAGTTTGTGTCAGAATGAGAAAACCTTAGTTCAAGGTCTACTTCAGATGCGTATGGGCTGTGGACCCTGGTCTAGTCACTTAAACTCTTGTTTTTGCATCCTAACAACCCTCTAAAAGTTGCAGAGTTGTACTGATAAACATTGATAGAAGGAGTCCCCTTACAGGGCATTCCTTCTATTAATGACATTCTCCATCCCCAACAATAATAGAAAGCATTTATATAGTGCTTTGTGGCAGCTGGATGGCACCATAGTGCACAGAGCGTTGGGCCTAGAGTCAGGAAGACTCATCTTTCCAAATTCAAATTTGGCCCCAGATATTTACTAGGTTTAGGGCATGACACTTAACCCTGTTAATCTCACTTTCTTCATTTGTGAAATGAGCTGCAGAAGGAAAATGCAAGCCACCCTAGTATCTTTGCCAAGAAAACCTCAAATGGGGTCACGAAGAGTTGGACACTACTGAAAATGACTGAACAACATAGTGCTTTGAGGTTTGCAAAATGGATCCAAGGGTTGTGGTAAGGAGGATTCACATGACTCCTTATAGCCTTTTGGCATGATTAGCATATTATCAGTAAACCCTGTAGTTAATTTAGAGGTGACATAGCAGGTAGACCACTGGACCCGGAGTCAAGGAAGACCTCTGTTAGAATCCAGCCTCAGATACTTAATAGTTGTATGAACCTGGGCAAGTCACTTCACCTCTGTCTGCCTCAGTTTCCTCAACTGCAAAATGGGGATAATCACAACACCTACCTCATAGGGTTGTTTTGAGGATCAAATGAGATAATATTTGTAAAGTGCCTAGCAGATAGCAGGCAAATAGTAGGCATTTAAGTGGTTGTTTTCTTCTGTCCTTTCTATAGGTAAGCATAACTGTAACTGTTTCTTGAAATAATCTAATTTATTGGTAGAAAAAAGAATCCAAAAATGCAAATAGATCTGATCATGTTACATGGACTCTTTAAAGACATATTGAAAATCAGCTGACTGCATATTGTATATTACTGGGTGAATACAATGATTGATTCCATTTAGACCAATTAGAATCTGTCAGCAACTGTGGGAAAGAGGAACAAAACAAGTTGAAGATAAGAAATCCCAGGTAGAACCTTGCACAGGTGTTTCTCCTTGTAGATACCTGGGTCTGACGCTTCCAGTCCTCTGTCCAGAGCTATTGTAGCCAAGTCACTTAAAAGAAGAGAAGAGTGTGAACAGAGCAGACTATTTTGAATTAACTTGCTAATGTAATTAATTCTACAGTCAACAGAGAGATTCTATGTGAGGCTACAGGAGGGCAGGAGCTAAGGGATGCTTGCAGCTATCTCAGCTAGCTTGCAATGGAAATGGGCAGAGTGCCTCTTTTGTGTCTTCTCATGGCCCTCCCTCTGAGAAGGCAGCCAGGGAAGTCACAGTGCTTCTGTCCCTAAGACATCATTCTGTAAATGTTGTTTGTGCATTGTACCAGAGCTGGGTGGACTTTCACTGAAGTGTTTCACTGAGATAAAAGATATTCTCGGGGTCAGCAGAACATATATGCCTGACTTCCATCAAGACTCAGCTCAAATCCCATCTTCTGCAGGCCTTCTTTTATAACACTTCATCTATTCTCTTTATATTTTATATGTAGTGCCTAGTTATTTGCATGTTGTCTCCCCCATTAGAATGCATACTCCTTGAGGGCAGGGATTGTTTTTTTCAAGTCAACAAACATTCAATAAATGTTTACCATGTTCCAGGCACTGTGTAAAGTAATGGAAATATAAACACAAGCAGAAAGAAAGAAGGCCCCTGACTCAAAAGAGCTTATATTCTAATGGGGGAAGACAACAGATAAAAAGAATCTGAAAAGTTGGAAGGGGGAGCTTGGAGGACTTCCTGGGATTAGGGTAGAGTCGAGTCTGAACAGTTAGGAGTTCGACTTAGAGAGGAATGAAGACAGCCAGCTGTCTTCTGCCAGCTGGGCATCCTCCAATGGAGATTCTGGGAGAAACCAGCCAGTCAGAGGAAAAGGCCTCAGGAGCAGAGGGAAGCCCTGGAAGTCCAGAGACAAAGTGAATTTCAAGGGTGAAAAGATTTCTGTAGCATGGGACAGAAAGTTCAAAGAGGAATGGAATGCAGCCTTTCTTTCTATCCCCAGCACTTAAGCCAAATCTGGCAGGTAACAAGGTAATAGATGCTTGTTGACCAACTGAAACACTTTTGCTCCCTACGAGTATGCCCATGCATGAAATTGTGGGACTCTAGCAGTCAGAGGTCATGTGACTCTGACAATTTTCACCATTATCATAGAGCTGTCCCTCCCCATTCCCTACTCCAGATAGTTTATTAGGGGTGGGATAAAGATATGGGGAGTAGTCATAAGGGTTACAGGCATGACTGCAAGAAGACCCTGTTTACATCTCCATTATAGAACAGCCCATCAATGTTTCCTACTGGAATTTGTGATTTTGCCTCCCTCTTGCAAACATCCCTACTTATTTTTTCAATCTCATAATATTATAAATTTAGAGCTGGAAAAGGCTCTAGGGGTCATCACTTGCCCTGCCCCTCCAGTTTACAGATGAGCAAACAGGACCATGTGCAGTGATTTACTCAAAGTCACACATGTGGTCAGTACAGCCTGAATTTGAATAAAAGTTCATCAATATCAAATATACCAATACACAAATACCAAATAAAACACTCGAGGGCTCTTATTCAAAAGTCCTTTGCCTATCAATTCACTAAGCGATCAATTCCCCTTGTACCCACTGTTTCTACTTCTACCTTTGGGGACCAAACAGATCCAGTCAAATTCCTCTTAAAACCTTCATCTACTTGTACAACCTCATGACATGGCACTCCAATATTGGATTTATATGGCACATGTTCACACTTGAAGATTTCTCCAGAAAAATCCTAACTCTTTGGCTAGTTTTGTTCTGAGGCAAGGTTCCATTTGATATATAGCAGAATATCAGAATACAGTTTTATGTCTAGATATCTACAAATATAGGTAAAGGGATTATAAGATTACTTTCAAGCCCTCAAAGTAACAATGCATTTATTGAGTATACTGAGTCTTTATTCCATCCCATATGTTCACAGAGGACTAGCACCTCCAGTATGAGGGCTTACCAAGCCTTTTTCAGGGCTGCTCAACCACCTTTGGGGTCCACCTCCCACCCAACTCTCACCTGTGGCTCCAAGAAATTGTTGCATGGCAACAGCCACACTCTAGTAAACATCAGCAGACCAGCTAAACCAGGTTGAGGGTAACCTATAATCCTCAAACCCATCAATGAGTTAGGGAGGCATCTGCCCAAAGTATGTGAAGACTTCCCCTGATGTATTGGGTGAACGAGAACAATTTGTTTCAATGGCCATGAAGATGGCTAAAGCAGGTGCTGTGGAGCTTGGTCAAATATCAAAGACTCATGATGTCATTGGTCTTCTTTGAAAATGAAGGATGAACAACAACATTCTGTCCCATAGAAAATGAAGAAAACACATAAAGAATTCACTGTAGCCCATAAATAGTCAATACATTTCTCCTCCCTCCTTCACCCTGGGTCCTAGACAGTCTATCAGACTCATAGTACTATCCTATGGTTTGGAGTCCCCTTGGAAGGGGAGTAAACTTGGAATTTCTCTCTAGCTAAAAAAACAATTCTCCTAACATTTCAGTAGTTCCACTTTCTCTATGGGGATGCAAAAAGGCCTCCAAACTTATGGTATACCTTAAGACCTTAGACTCTCCAAGAAAGAAAATTAATTTGTGGTTGCTAGAAAGGTGACCCCCCTTCCCACTGGATCGGTACTACACAACTAACAGCAATAAAAAAGGGTAAAATCAAGGTCTTTTGCTTCCCTATTCCATGGCCTAGTGCCTCCACCTCCAGTATCCCACACAAGAGATAGCTTTGGTCCACAAGTCTAAGCCAACTAATCCATCCCAATCTATTCCCAATGCATAAGACATCTCTAGTGTCAAACAAAGGTTCACTAGCCTGTAAACTCACTAAAGTGATCAGGGAAGTTCCTAGATTTACTCTTTGTTCTCAAAAGCAGCTTTCAACATCCTACTATGCAGTCTTCTTCAGGTTAAATATCCCCACTTCCTTGCTCTCTATGGAAAGATCTTGAGGCATTGGGGCTTTTCACTGTATTAGTTGCACTTCTCAGGATACTCTCCAACTTATTAGTGTCTTTGCTAAAATGTGGGAGCAAGAACTGAACACAATACTTCAGAAGTGGCCTGATCAGGGTGTTATATAGTAGAGAAATCATGGTCCTTCCTCTGAGCATTATTCCTCTCATAATTAACCCTAAGATTATATTAGTTTTTTTTCTTTTGAGTGCCATATTGTACTAATAATTCATGTGGAGCTTGAAATCCACTAAAGCCCATAAATATTTCCTTAGGAATAGCTAATCATATTTGATCCATTTTTATTTATGAATTTGATTTTTTGGACTCAAATTTGGAAATTTACATTTATCATGAGA
This sequence comes from Vombatus ursinus, assembly GCF_900497805.2. NCBI lineage: Eukaryota > Metazoa > Chordata > Mammalia > Diprotodontia > Vombatidae > Vombatus > Vombatus ursinus. The sequence goes on along the minus strand of NW_020954569.1, from coordinate 70,219,297 downwards.
AATAGCATGATATAGTAGAAAGAGAAACAGACTTGAAATTAGAGGATTTGAGACTTTGTTTTTTGCTTTGCTTGTATACTAGTTGTATAATCTTTAAAAAGTGACTTAACCCTATACCAGGCCACATCTTTGTAATCTGTAAAATGAGATAGTTAGACTGGATGTTCCCTAAGGTCCCACCAACATCTAAATCTTTAATGATAATTTCCTTCTTAATATTTGACCCAGCATTTTGATCTGTCAAGATCTTTTAGGATACTGACTATCATATAATGTGTTTGGTAGTCCTCCTACCTTTTAATAATTCATAAATTTGATAAGCATGTTGATTATACCTTCAGTCAAGACATTGGTAAAAATATTAAATAGCACAAGTCACTTAGCTATAAATCTTCTTCCAAGGTGACAGAATGACTAGTGATTACTACTCTTTAGATCCAATTATTGAATAGATCTGAATTTAGCTAATTATGCAATTCTCTATCTTTCATCACTTTATTTTGTCCAAAATGACTTCATGAGAAACTTTGGCAAATGCCTTGCTGAAATCTATATAAAATATATCTACAGCATTCCCCATCAATGACCAATCTAGAAGCCCTATCCCCCCCCCAAAAAAACTGTACTGAGATTAGTCTGGTATGACCTGTTCTTGATGACCCCAGACTGCTTCTTTGTGATCACCATTTCCATTTCTAGATGTTTACTAACTTTCCTTTTAATATATTCTAAAATCTTGCAAAAAGTTGAAGTTAAATTCACCAGTCTATAATTTGCAGACTTTATTTTCTTCCTTTCTTTGGAAATTGGAATATTTGTCCTCTGATCTTGGAGTAGTTTTACCATTATTCACATATATTCAAAGACTTTAGGCAGTAGTTTAGGAATTGTATCCTCCTTTAGGAAGTATGAGTAAGTCTCCTTATCAATTTAATGGAATAATAGGATGGTTAGCCATTGTCTGGATGAAAAACCAGATACATCCCTCTGGTAGCTTTTAAAAAGCCAGTCAGCTCTGTAGACAATACATTCTATAAGGCAGATGTTCTTAACCTTTCTTGTGTCATGAAAACCTTTCACAATCTGGTGAAGCCTACAGAACCTTTCTCATAATGTTTTTAAATTAATGAAATAAAACACCTAGGATTTCAAAGGAAATCAATTAAATTGAAAAAAGATTAACTTTCTCTCATTCAAGTTCATGGATACCTCCCCCAAATCTCTCTGCTCTAAGGAGTGAATCAAGATAGGAGGAGCACTGCCACTCTCTCTAAGGAGTTATTTCTGCCCATGGAGAATAGAGTCAGATATGGAGAAAGAACTCAATTCTTAAAAGAAAATCTTTTATTACTTGCTCCCTTGTGTATCTTTTAGAGTGCAACAAGAGGCATGGAGAGGAGAATTCACTGTCCCACATCCACTACTGAAAATGGTGTCTGGCAATAGAACAATTCACCCAAAAAAAAAAATGCCACAAACAGCAAAGAGAACAGTCAAGAGAGTTAACCTTGCCATTTAGGAGTTCAGATGAGGAAAGAAACAGGCCCAGGGATCCCAGTGGAGCAATCGGTAGAGAAAATGTGCCCAATGGGAAATTTCATGAGGGCAAGACAAGAAGAAAGAAAACCTCCAGGATTCTGTGATACTGGGGGTGTGAATTGCCTTGCCATACACGTTCCTTATGGATCCGAGGCTCCAAATGCAATATTGCTCCTCTTCCCTCCTACATTAATCTTCAGCACCTTTTTCTGCCTCTTTGGATCATTGTTCTTCTTTATTTTTAGCTTGAGGCTCTTTGACTTTTTTAAGGAGCACCTTATTTACTATGGCATCCTAGAGAGTGGAGCTGCTTTTCTTTAAGGAAAGACACCCCCGCAACTTTTACAATTTAATTCTAGGATACACTGGCCCTTCTCTGCATTGCTGAACTGAAGTATTTCCATGACAAGTCTCCTCCAAGACAGCCTCCCTGCCTCTAACATTTCCTCCTATCTAATTCAAGCCACATTACAGAGTCAGAATTGTTTTCTTTAAGCATTGTTTTATCCCCATACAGAAATCTATGCTGTTTGCACAGGAAGCCCATAGACTGACAGCCTCATAGCATGTTAGAGGAAAGGATTTCCGAGATCAACTCTTCCAAGCCCCTTTGTTTTGCAGATGAGAAAACAGAGGCCCAGAGAAAGGGATTCTCTCATGTTTGCTTTCTTCTTCCATTGCCCTTTGCTCTTGGCCTAATCACAATCATATCTCCCTGCATCATGGCTCAGATACTCCAGCATAGTAAATCCTAAATTAGAACGAGCATTTTAAAACTTTGGAATCAGTAAGATATCAAGAGTTATCCCTTCCAAAAAGGGACTTTTCACACATGTCCATCATCATTAACATCATCTTTATTAGCATCACCATCGTCATCATCTTTAGCCTCATTGCCATCACCAGACAGTACCCATTAAACTCTTCTTTTTTTCCAGGTCTAGGAATGTGAAGGCAGCCCTCAATCCATTTGTGTTGAAGGGTCCAAAGCAGCTGAACTGGCTTCAGCAATAGCAGCAGGATGTCTGTTAGACATCTCTTCAGGAAAATATTTTTGGCAAGAATTTATAAATACTATCTATGATAGATGTGCTCTAGCAAAAATTGCCATCTGCAAAATGCTCACGATTTTAATTTTACCTCCTCATTTCCTAGTTAAATACTCTGTCTGAAGGAGAGAAACAACACCAGGAGAGGGCATATGTAAGAGCATTTGGCTTGTAGAAGTAGGACTGTAATATTAGCTGTGAGGAAACTTGCACTGTGTGTGGCTTCTCAATGAGAACTGTTTTCAAGGAGAGCTCCCTCCCCAGAACCGTATTGGCACAGCATCTCCTGGGCTCTAATTAATCCATGACCTGCTTTTTCCATTTCCTCTAGAGGTGCAAGAGGCTAGAAAGGAGCAGAAATTATTATTTGCTGTTAGGAGAAGTGGGTAGTGATAATAAAGTCCTCAATGGAGAAGAAGGCCCCAAATGAGATTGTTTCTGTCCAGGGCTAATTTTGCTAAAAGAAAAAAATTGTTGGAAATTACATATTCCAAATGCAATATTTCAAATCTCTGATTGTCCCAGTTAGTTCAGTGATAATAATAGTGATCCTTCTAGTGGCTGAAAATGCTGGCTCTTTGAGAAATGATGGCTCCTTTTCTAGGAATAATCAGGTTCACTGTGCATTCTTTCTCAGAAGAAGGTTCATTACCGGGCCCACAGTAATATTTGAGTTTGTCTCCATTTATTTCCCCAAATGCAGAGCATTCCTTTTATATTAGCTAAAATTTCTTATAAAAGGGGAAAATATTTAAATTTATTCCCTTTTTAACTCTTTCACATGCACACACACTTTCCAGAAAATAAAGGTATTTGTCCATGCATCTACCCCTGCATCCATCTCTTTGGCATGACCTGAAGACACGGAGCTGCATAAGATGGTCTCTTCCAGATCCACAGTATTAGTATCATATGATGTCTCTCAAGGAAGAATATCACCTGCTTTTATCACACTGATTAAAAGTATGAGGGGTATGGTGCTAATTGCCATAATGGTAAAGAATGGTGTTATTTGTTGAGAATGACAAAGTCTTTTCTTGTGGGCACTAAAATCATGTATATCCATTAATTTAATAGGTCATTAAATTAATTAAATTAATGACTTATGGTCTTCTTGATGATAGCTGCCTGTGAAGAGCAGCAACCCAGAGCAGATCTACAAAAAGGACAGAGTTGGGTAAAAATACAACTTTTTGCTAAGTGAAGAGTATCAGTTTGAGTCAAAGAAGTGAAGACTAAGAACCTCTAGTTATAAGAGGAGAAGTAGAGGTCAGAAACCACCATGGACAGCAGAAGGATGATGAACATTGTGAAAAGAAACAGAAGAGGGCTGCTTCTTGTAAAATGTGGAGCTTTTTTTAAGCTCTTGCTAAATAAGCCCTAAGGGTGTGATCAGTATGTACATCCCACAACCAGGTATGCACAACACCTATAGCCAGCTCCAAAAGGACAAATATTATACAGGGGACTACATAGATTCCAACATTATGTCCTTACAAGTGTATCAAATTTTCAAATATTAAAAGTCAGATAATTCAAGTCACATGGTAGGCAGTCATCCATATAGACATAGCAATGCAAAAAGCAGGAGTAAATCTAAGAGTAAAAATTTACCTCAAAAGATATAATTGCTAATGTATGTCCAAGGGAAAATTTCTGAGCCATCTGTTATTATTAGTATTTTATATCTCCATCTTCTCCTGTTCACTTCCAGGGGACTCAAACAGCTAAATTGATCCTATTGCAAAGTGGGCAGTAAACATGAAAACTGAACAGCTGGGAGCAAAGATAAAAGACGTGCTTCCTTCTCCAATATGGAGCCACGCTGCCGTCTTACTCCCACTGTAGCACTGAAACCACTAGCAGTTGGTTCTACAGCTTTCACACAGAGCCTGAATGTGTTTGAGTGGTCTAACTGATGGACAAGGAAAAGCCAAAGGGGGCAGCTAGGTGTCAGAGTGGATAAAGCACCAGCCCTGGATTCAGGAGGACCTGAGTTCAAATCCAGCCTCAGACACGTAACACTTACTAGCTGTGTGACCCTGGGCAAGTCACTTAACTCCATTGCCTAACTAAAAAAAAAAAGCCAAAGAAGGTAGAAATCTGACCAAGATTTCAGGGATGGGTTGGCTGGCAAGAACAGTATTAATCCATATATGAAACACCTGCAATGTGCAGAATATTATGATAACTCTTGTGGGAAATGTAAAAGATGTATGTTCATTCATTTAGTAGGTGGTGTTGTAGATAAGAGTTCTGGTTGTGGAGTCAGGGAGTTCTGTGTTTAAATTCAGCCTCAGACACTTACTAGCTGTGTGATCCTAGGCAAACAACTTAACTTCTCTTTGTCTCAGTTTCCTCATCTGTAAAATGGGGATAATAATAGCCACTACCTCCCAGGGTTGTCATGAGGATCAAATGAAATAATTGTAAAACCCTTAGCATAGTGCCTGGCACATAGTAAGTGCTTTATAAATTTTAGGTACTACTGCTGTTGTTGTTGTTGATGATGATGATGATGATGATAACCTACTATGCTCAAGTTTACCAGTAGCACACTATAGTGGAAAGAACACCACACTAGAGTTAGGCTACAAGGGCTGTCGTCCCAAGTCAAACACGTCCTAATTCTACCACTCCGGGCAAGTCACTTAAACCTCTCTGAGTACATATAAAATTAGGTTGATAATATTTGCTCTTTTGCTACTTCTCAGATTTGTTTAGGAAAACATTTGTAAATTACATAGAGTTATAAAAATGTGGAGAGATATTGTATGAATGAGTTGGGTAAAAAAGACTTGCAAACATGAAAGTTGATGTCATGGACCAAAACTCTAAGTACCAATGGAAGGTCAGGAAGGAAAGAATGTTGTGAGCCAGAGTAGCTGGGAGAGATCACTGCATGTGTTTGGACTACAGCTCAGACTTGAAGCATGGGCAGGAACTCAGCCTCCTGGCTTCCTTCAAGTCTCAACTAAAATCCCATCCTCTAAAGCAGAGCTTCTTAAACTTTCTCCACTTGTGACCCCTTTTCATTTTCAGGCAGCTTTCATTGGCGTTGCACGGCCTGAGGGCATGTGCAGTGCAGAGTGCGCGTGCTTTGTATTCAGAACCAAGGCTACAGTGAAGTTGAGTGATGCAACACCGGCAAGTGCTGCCAGAAACACCTGGGAATCATTACATGTTTGATTTTTAATTATTTTTTCTGAACATTGCATGCTCAGCAACCTTTTACTGTTGCCAAGTTTTTCGCGACCCCATATGGGGTCATGATCCACAGTTTAAGAAGTGCTGCACTAGACGAAGCCTTTCTCAATCCCTCTTAATTCTAGTGTCTTCCTTCCATTGATTATTTCCTATTTATCCTGTATGTAGTGTGTCTGTACATATTTGTTTGTTTCTTGTCTCCCAAATTAGATGGTGAGCTCCTTGAGGGCAGGGACTGCCTTTTGCCTCTTTCTGTACCTCCAGCACATAGCACAGTGATTGGAATAGAGTAGACTCTTAATAATTGCTTAAGGACTGATTGGCTGGAATGAACCAGCACTGATAAATGGCCTGGGGCCTCAGTTTCTCAGCACCTCACTTCAGAGATGTGTTGGTGGTAGTGGTAATTGGTTGGTTGGTTTTTGTTGTTTGTTGTTGTTGAGCCAATATTGTTTATGGAGGGGATACCTTAAGGCAATAGATTATTTCCCTGTTTTATTCATAAGGCTCCCTAGTAGATAGGAGAAGGGGTTGGAAAAATGAACCTTTGGTGAATATGAAGGAAGAAAGGACAGATTTGTTATGGGAAGAGAGCAGCAAAGCCAGATCCCAAAGTGCTCTTCAACAAAATTTCGGTTGGTGGAGGAGAGGGGAGGGAGAGACGGTGGGGTAAGGAGAGCAACAGAAATGAAAAGGAATCAGTGTGATATTGTGGGGAAAAAAACAATGGATTTGGAGTCTGAAGACTCAAGATCAACATACAACTTTGCAATTTACTGTCTGTTACCTTGGACAAGTCACCTCACCTTTCTGAGCTCCAGTCTCCTCTTCTATAAGATGAGGGATTCAAACTAGGTGATCTCAAAGATCCAGCATATTACTATAACCTATGATCTCATGAATTTCCCTGACTTAAAGATGATAGAAACACAGAGCTAAGTTTGTAGCTGCAGAATTGGGTGAAACAGGAAAACTTTTTAACTTAGGAGAACATAGAAGATTAAGAGCTGGAAGGAAGCTTAGAAATCATCTAGGCCACATTCTACAGAGATGAAAATGAAGCCAAGAAAAGTGACCAGATGACTTGCCAAAGGTCACAGAGGTGGTAGGAAGCACAACCAATTGCCTCTAAACCTAAATCCACCTCTCTCCCCATTTCCCATACCACAGACTAAGCAGATGAAAAAGCACTATGCCCTGAGAATGTGAAACCAAAAGGGATCACTTCCTGGGTAGCAGATTTTGAAATTAGGATCAATTTTTTAAGAAAAAGTGGTGAGGCAGAAAAAGGTAAGTCCTATTGGTTATCTGCATAGCTACACTAACTGTATCTTTCCAAGAATGAGTCAGCACTGAATGGGACTAACCCCCCCCCAGACTGATGAATGCAAGCAATTTATATTCTGTCAGGGTCAGAAGAGGTCTCTGATGATTCCATGAGAAGCTCACCAAAAGTTTTCATAGGATCATAGATCCAGAGGAGGAAGAGGCCACAGAGACCATCTAGTCTAACGCTGTTATTTTACAGATGAGGAAACAGAGACCAGGGGAAGCTAAGTGACTGGTTCAAGGCCACCCAAGCAGTAATTATTAGAGGTGGATTTAAACCCACGTCCTCTGACTCCAAAACTAGTGCTCTTTCCAGTGTATCCTATTGCATTAACTAGAGCATAATGGCTCATGGGCACCTTACTCTAAAGGAATTCATATTACATCATAGTTATATACCATGACTATCGTGCTGTAAGAAATGAGGAAATAAATCACTTTAAAAAGACATGGAATTATTTCTATGAACTGGTACAGAGTGAAATAAGCAGAACTAAAAGAACAATTTACACTATAATATCAATATTATAAAAATGAACAATTTTGAGGACTTTTATGAACTGATGAAGAATGAAATTAGCAAAATCAGAAGAATAATTTATATGATAAACACAACACCATAAAAACAAATAACTGGATTTCATCAGTTCATATGCTACATAAATATGTAACTTGATGATACTTTGCTTATCCAAGATGTTTTCACTGAAGAATTCATCTTTTTTAAAAGTTCAGTGTCTGGGGCAGCTAGGTGGCACAGTGGATAGAGCACCTGTCCTGAAGTCAGGAAGACCTGAGTTCAAATCCGGCCTCAGAACAAACACTTGACACGTACTAGCTGTGTGACTTTGGGCAAGTCACTTAACCCCAATTGCCTCACCAAAAAAAAAAAAAAAAACCAACAACAACAAAAAAAGTTCAGTGTCCTTCTGGAGAATAGCCACAATGCAATCTCCTGTTTGTCTGACTGGCTACCTTCTCTAGAAACCCTCTTGACTTCCATCATGGTCACTAATATAGCTTAAAACTGCAGTAAGACATTTGAGACATCCTACATAATGTTTATCCCAGACTTAGTTGCTCACAGTCTAACTCAAAGGAGTAGAAAGCTGATACCATTCATCAAGCACCTACCACTGCTTCTTTGTGGCCCAATTTAGAAAGAGAGGTACAAAGAATCATTCCGCTCTTTTAGTCAATAATTGCAACCACATCCAATATTCCCAAGAACAGCTTCTTTCATCATAATCCCTCTAACCTCAGCATTATTGTCATCATCAGCAGTTACCTTTTCTATCTGACCTTTAAAGTCTCCTAAAATACCACCTCCTCCAGGAAGCCTTTACCTAATCTCCCAACTGTTAACAACTTTTGTCCACATGAAACATTGGGTTGGGTTGAACTAGATGGCCATCCAACTCCCTTCCAATTCTCTAATTTAATGTTCATGCATATACCTCTTTTATATGCTTATCATGTATTATTTTGTACTATAGTTATTTGTATATGTGTCACAACCCCCTATTAGACTATATACTCCATGAGGGCAGGAGATATATATTATCTAAACTCTGAAACACCTAGCAGTTCTCTGCACATAACAATATCTTTAAAAAATATTATTGCCTTTTATTTTGATGTTATATTCATTTTTGGAACATAGTTCTCCCCCACCAACTACCTAATGAACCTTTCCTTCCAACAAAGACTTTAAAAAACAATAGTTCAGCAAAACCAACCGATGCATCAACATGTCTGACAATATATATCACATGCCTGGTCTTTGGATGAGTTAACTATCCAGAGACTAAAATCGTGGAAAGAATGCATACGACAGGTTCATAGATTTCAAGCTAAAAGGGATCTTAGAGGTCATCTGACCTCTAACTAATTAATCCCTTCATTTTACAGAGGAGAAAATTGAGACCTAGAAAAGTCCAATGAATTGCCCAAGGTCACATAGTAGTAAGGGAAGGGATAGAATTTGATATCAAATCCTTGGACTCTAGATCCAGTGCTCTTTTTACCACAGTAACATGAAAGTACCATGTGAAGATACTAGTATAAATTGATGTGAATTAAACTCAATTTACAGGCATCAGAGCAAAAGACTAAAAAAAAAAACTATAAGGGAATCAGGCTTCAAAACCTTAATAAGTCTATCATGCTTACACCTTAAAAATCCCACTACCCCTCTAATTCTTGCTCCAGCTGTCAGCAGCTAGTACACATCTGTCCAGTTCCTACACTGATGTTCAGGCTACATTTGACTGGTCCCAGCACATATGTTCTTCAGTCCACCACTCTTCACTCCTAGGTATGAAGGCTCTGTCAGTTTTATAAGGTCTGAAATGAGAAAAATCGAGCATTTTTCCTTGGGCACAGATAAAGTAGGAAAAGCGATATAAAACTCCCAATCTCTTTTCTTCTCAGCAAGAGACTTGTTGTGCTCCAAGAAAGGATCACATCAAAGGCTTTTAAATTTCTGCTGCATTCTCTATAGTCCAGACAACTCACACAACCTGGATTTCTTGTTGTTCCTTTCACACAACACTCCGCATTCCATTTTGCACCATTATATAGATTCTGTCCTTCATGCCTGGATCATATTCCCTCTTTGCCTCCACCTCTTAAAATCCTTACATTCTCTTAAAGTTCAGCCAATATGCCATCTGCAACATGAGGCCTTTCCTGACCCTCCCAACTTCTAGTGCCTCCCACATCAAAATTACTGATTTATTTTGTGTAGATGTCTATGTGGACACATCATTTGGTAGTTTTTCAACTGTGTCTGACTCTTTGTGACCCCATTTGAAGTTTTCTTGGCAGAGATACCAGAGTGGTTTGCCATTTCCTTCTCCAGCCCATTTGGCAGATGAGGAAACTGAGGCAAACAGAATTAAGTGACATGCCCAGGGTCGCATAACTAGTAAGTGTCTAAGGCCAGATTTGAACTCAGAAAGAGGAGTCTTCCTAACTCTAGGCCCAGCACTCTATCCACTGCAACATCTAGTTGTCACATGTGGAAAATTATCTCCCCTGATAGAGCTGGATGAGTCTCTTGAGGTCAGGGATAGTTTCCCTTTGATTTTTTTCCCCTCAGTGTCTAATACAGATCCTAGCATATTGTAGGCACTTAATAAATGCCAGTGGATGGAGTGAATGATTGATTCTCCTTAACAATATCTAGAAAGTAGAATAAAGAGAAATGCAGTGAAATGCCCTATGTAATAAGCAGAGTCACATATTAAACTTGCATCTTCTATGTTCTAGTGTATACACTTCCTTTTAGATCTTACTGTTTCCAGTGATTCTAGATAAGAAAACAGTCAGAAAGCAGCCAAGCAACAGAACCTAACTACCTGGTTTACAGGGGACGGAAACAAACCAGACTTTAGAGCTGTCCCTCTGTTTAGAGCCTTAAAGTCCCTATCCTGCAAATTATAATCATCATCCCCATATTACAAATTCAAACCTCAAAATATCTTTGAGAATTCAACAAAGAAGCTGTACTAAAACCAGAGACTCATCACAGGTACTATTCTATCATCCATAATCACGTAAATATAGCATTCACCCGTAAAAATTGAAGACTAACATTTTTAACAGATGTTCTCACCCCTAACTCTCATAACCTCCAGATCATGTGGAATAGAAAGTTCATAAAATACAGAGACCAAGCAGAAAAAACTAAAACCATTGGTAAATAGGAAAAAGCACACAGCATCTTTGCTCCTGGAGTTGTCTGAAAAATACTTCTAGCAAGCCTACAGAAAATGATTTTGCATCTCAAAATTCTCATTCAGTTATGAAAATCAATCATTTTATCTAAGAGTCTGCCAAACATTGAATATAAAAGAATAATAACAAGATAGCAACTTGACACCAAACATGTCTGAGTGCTATTGAATATAAAGATGAGAAGAATAAAATGATAGTAATGATACTCTTATTCAATTATAAAAAAGCATTCATTTCATCCATCCTCACAACCATCCAAAGAGCATGAAATATAAAAGAATAGCAGGATATCAACATGTGCTCAGATCATTTATCCAAATTCCATCAAAAGATTAGAACAGGAGTGATAATAATATGCATGTTATTTTAAGATTTACATTTATATCTCATTTGAATCTCACCACAACCCTCTGAGTTGAGAACTGTTATTGATTATCACCATTTCAAATTTGAGGAAACTGAGAGTCAGAAAGGTTAAGTAACCTAATAGTGTTTTAAGCCGGATTTGAATCCAGGTCTCTCTAACTGGAGGTCCAGTGCACTATCCCCTATACTACATTGCTTTTGGAGGGGAAGGAGTCATTTCATTATTCTCCTCCTGTGTCCTCTACTTCCACATCCCCTTCTCTCTTCTCTTCAGTCTGCCTTCTTCTCTATTCTGCCTCTCTTCTACCTTGTCCTTTGTCGAAGTGGGGACTCCCTTGGGGGAGAGTGGCGGTGTGGAGAATATGGCATTCGAACACTTACCTAAGAGGAGCTATTCTGTACAAAGGTAGGACAGGTGCTTGCTAGGAACTCTAAGAAGCCCCTCTCACACAAAAGATCTCTCTGAACTGATGCCTAAATTCTGACCATTAGCAGTTCATTTGAGGGAGTTAAACATTCCCTTCTCCCTTCAGTTCTGAGTTTTGTTTGTTTGTTTTAATACAAATATCCCCGAAGAAAGTAGCACATAAAGTTTCTAGTACCTTAGGGAACAAGTTCATGAGATTGCTTTCTGTGCCAGAAAAGAGAGGTATGCCTGAGGTCACAGGATGCTGTGGGGGAAGCGGGTCAGAGCACTGAAAATGGAGAAAAGTGACGCAGGGAGGGAGAAGCGGAGAAGAACCAGGGACCCATGCAACAAAGTCAAGCTTTGCCTATTGCACAATTTTGTTTCTGCTGATGTATGAAGCAACCTCCACTGTCCTCTAGGGGCAACAGAGGCACTAGCAGTAATAGCAGTGCCCGTAACAACAAAAACCCTGGATTTAAAGTCAAAAGATATAGGGTCAAATCCAGACTCTGCTTCTTACTGCCTGGGTGACTTTGGACAAACCACTTTTCCCATTTGGCCCCCCCAGCCTCATCATCCATAAACTGATGGACTTCAATCAGAGCAAGGGCCTTTATCCTAGGCTCTATAACCCCCAAAAGGAATTTGTGGGTAGATTTTAGGTGTCTACAGACTTGAATAAAAATTCCATTTTTACTTTTTACTAACCTTGAAGTTTAGCATTTCCTTCCATTGTGAATGCAGGAAACAAACATTATTCAGAAAGGGGTCCATGCCACACATTCCCGAAGTTAAGAGGCCCTGGACTAAAGGATTCATAGGTTCTTTAGTCTGTGATCCTCTGTGTCTGAAAAATTACAGTCACTAACTTCACAGGAATCTGCTCTGCAAAGCTTGTCCAGCTCACAGCATTTCCTCCCCCTTGCCTCTTTCCATCCTCCTTTCTCCACCCTCATCTTCCCTCTCTTCTGTGTCCTCTCTTTTTCCCTTCCTCTTATTGTCTACTGCCTAAATGCCCTTCAGCGTTATTGCCTCTGACCTCAGCTTTCCTCTCCCCAGGGCTGATTGTGCCACCTGGGGACCTTACACAAAATAATTAGCCCCGGCAGCTGCTGGACTAAACAGGCTCCCAAGCTTCTACAGCTGGGGAAGCTGGGTCCTGAATTGAGGAGGGGGGAGGAGACACAGGGAGTCTTCTCAGGTGGCCAAATATTGCCTAATTAGGCCCCCTGCTCTGGAGCCTTCACTAGATGGATGAATAAGTATCCATAATCTGGGGGGATCCCTCAAGATGCTCTGGGGGTCCCCTGATGTGGTAAGTCCCCTTTGTGGTTGCGTTTCAGTCCACAGGGGAAATGGGAGGGTGGGAGAGAATTTTAAATAGCCACCAGGGATCCCTATCCAGGGTCATCTCTCTTCCCTCTCCAGGAGATCCTGTTATGAGGCAAAGAGTAGGATACCTCAGCTTTGCAGAATGCAGCCAAAGCTGGTACTTACTGAAGATGAATTTTTTAGCTGCACATCGGAGAAGCTGGCATTAAAAATGTTTTCCTAAATCAAAACAATATGCGCCATGACTTCATGAAAGGCAAAATGAAAAGGAAAAGTATGTGTGCAAATATAGGCTGGAAATCGAGAGTGCAAAGAAGGTCCAAGCAGTTTTGTGACTTAATTTTGAAGGATTAGGGCTTCTTATAGGTTGGTCCTGGACTGGCTCAGGACAGTGCCAGGGAGCAGACAGGAACCAAATAGTAATGAGGGAAGAGAAAAAAGGGAAAAATGTGCAGATTTGGGATTGAAGAATCTTACCCATCATTCTTCTCACAGTCTTCATGGCCAACTGTACAGGAAATGGAGGAAACAAGCAACTATGTTAATGAAGGCACCAATCTTTATGAAATATAGCATGAATGGAAGAGCTCAAACTGGGCAATCTAATCTGTTAGCTTTGTCGAGCATTTCCCTCTGATGTATCCCTTTCGAGACAGGGTAAGTCTTTCTCTTTCACTATCATGACTGACTCTACAAGTCACTAGCTCAAGTAACACTATAATGAAAATATTCAGGGCAGGAAAATTCTAGAAATCTTTGTTCCCTGCTCCTGTCTGGCCATCATTCAACCTAAAGCATTAGCCATTTTGAAATGCTCCATCTGGATTTCAAGATCTTTCCACCACTACCCCCAACAAACCCCACCCTCATCCCTCTTCTTTCCCCATGTCAAGTTTTGTTTGGGTATTCTCAATGCTGTAATGAGGACAAGCACCAATATTTGTCCCTGGGCCCTTTGATCTTCCTTCTGTCTGGTGTTAATTGCTTATCTATTACATAAAGAATGTTTTAAGAGAATAATGTCATCAAGTCAGCAAAATTAGGCCTTCTGACCATCTGAAATAACGTTTATATTTACACTAGTTATTAACATATCCTGTAAAGGGAGGGGGGAAGGCACAATTTGAGGGGCCAAGCCAGTGTCTGATTATGGTTTTGGCTAGCTAGGAAACAAACTGGCAAAAGATTCTCTCTGAGCAATTTTAGGTCTCACTCGTTCTTGGAGTAGAACATATTTTCTGCAGGCTTTGGCTGATACTTTGGACATTAATTGTTAATTCTCCTCTCTTTAGGCAGAACTATCTGCCTAAACCTGAGCTTGATGGAAACCTGGGGGAACAGCGCCATCTAGTAGCACTGACTGGAAACAGTTCAAGGTTGGGTTTATTAGTGGTGGTGGTGCACCCTTTCTCTCCGGCCCCAGTAAGGATCATTTCTAAGAAAGCCACCCCTGCGCAGCAATTAGAGGGTGCTGCCACAAATCCTGTTCGGCCAACATGCAGAAATTCAGGCTTCACTTTGCTTCAGGGAGTGAACCTCATTTTAAAAGTGTAAAGCTTCTGGGGGCAGGTACACATTGGATAGAAATATCAAATGATAGAATTTTAGATTATGGAATCATAGATTTAGCACTGGAAGAGACCTTCCAACTTCATTTTATAGTTGAGGAAATTAAGGTACCAAGAGGTTGTGACTTACCATGGTCACAGTATCAAGAGCAGGATCTGAACCTGAAATCTTCCTGACTCCTAGTACCTCTATCTATAAAGCTATGCTGCCTGGAGAGAAAGGGCCTTAGGGATTATCTAATCCATCCCCCAGATGAGGATGCTGAGGTTCAGAAGGTTAAGCCATTGGCTCAAAACTACTGAGTGGTGGAGGTGAAAAGAAAATCCAGGTATCCTGACTTCCAGTCCAGTGCTTTAAAAAAAATTGTACTGAAACCACTTAGGATGGATCACAGGATCATAGATTTAAAGAATAAAGGGACTTTAGGGGTCATCTAGACCAGTTGTTCTCAAAGTGTGATCTGGGGACTGTGGAATCCCCCCTCAAGGGGATCTGTGAGGTCAAAATTTATTTTCATACTAATATAAAAATGTTTTAATTCTTAATATGGTAAATGTCAATATATACAAAAGTTCTTTGTGGTCCTCAATAATTTTAAAGAGTATAAAGAGGTCTTGAAACAAAAAAAATTGAGAACCTCTGATGTAGACCACCCCTCTTATTTTACAGATGGAGAAACTGAGGCCAACAGAGACTAAGTGACTTGTCTCATGCCCACAGGCAGTAAGGGCAGATCTAAGAAGTGAACATTGGCTCTTTGACCCAAAATCTAACACTCTGCCACATTATGCTGAATGTTCTTCAAGAATTGCAAACTTTCTTCAGGATCCGGGTGAAGCATAAGTCATGAAGCTTGCAAACCAGACACTTATATTCAATTTCAGGTGAGTTTCCTCTTGCTGCCAGTCAGCAGGTAGTGGATAAATCTACCAAACAAAACAAAACAAAACAAAAAACAGTTTTCTGTTTGTTTGTTTGAATCTGCAAAATCATAACACAGACTAGGCCTGCAATGACAGGACAGGAGAGCTCTGTCTTTGGCCCTGTCCTCTTCAGTATTCTTAACGACTTGGATGTGTAAGGAAAACTTACCAAATGGGAAGGTAAGACAAAACTCGGATGGATAACAGATTCAAGATTAAATATTATCATAGTGCCTACTACAGTGTCTTGCATATAGTAGGTACTTCATAAGAATAAATTTAATTTAATTTAATTGCAACCAAAAGAAAGGGCCCTTAGAGATTGTCTAGGCTAATTTCCTCATTTTACAGATGAGGAAACTGAAGCCGAGCCAAAGGAACCTTTCCAAACCACCTAAGGCAGCTCCGTTAGATCTCTCTGGATTGAAATAACCCTTATGTCCATTAAGCCATGCTAGTCAGTGTTAATGCCCCCTAGGGAGAAGACCCAGATGCCAGTCGCTTACCTTTTCCAAATTCCCTGGATGGCTTCTCTATTTCTCCATCCATTAAACCACCTGGGATCAGAGTATAAACAACATCCAAAGAGCTAGGACAGGCTGATCCAAACCCTCTCATTTTGTAGAGAAAACTATGTTTATAGAAAAGCCTTGACTTACCTAAAGTCACACAGTGAATCAATCAACTAAAATTGACCCCCAATTTTATGTAGCACAGAGACACAATTTAGATTAGGGAAAAATCATGAAGGACAAGTTAAAAAAAAAAAAGAAACCTTTCTATGTGTAAATACACAAAAAGCCATACCACTAAACAGATATCACATGCCCCTAATGGAAAATAGATGCTGTTTATCACTATTTAGGTTTAATGATGCCGTGCATTATTTTGTTTTAGGAGGAGCTTTTCAATGAAGAAAGAACAGTAAATGATGATTTCTTTCCCTTTAAGAGAACAAGTTCCCCCAAGCAACCATTGTTTAACCACATTTCTTTCTAAAGATTTGTCTGGGATGAGAACTGAAGAAAAAATACACCAGTTAACCAGTGACAGAAGGCGTGTCCAATTATCTTCACCTAATTTGAGACTGTTCCTCTTGACTAAATGAAAGTCTCAGTCACTGTATGTAGCTAGCTGCTATCTAGTTAGTCCTCAAGGTTCATTCTAGGATTCAGATAGCTAGTATGAACCCTGGAAATTAACTGAAAGGTGGAGGAGATGTTCATCAACAGGGAAATTTCTGCATCTCCTACATTCATTCATCAGATAAGCATTATTGGTATAGGTGTTATGGGATATATCAAGATACATATATGGCACCCATCCTAAAGTAAGTTACAGTCTATTTAATGACCTTTTTTTATTGGACTAGGCACGTAATTTCAGTAATAGAGGGAAGATTCAGTGAGGGACCACCCTCTATCAATGTAGATAAACACCTGAACTATGACCGATAGTGGGACACTGAGAGGTTACATCAGTTTCCAAGGGTCGCGTGGCTATTATGTATTAAAAGGTAGAAATTGAACCCAGACCTTACTAACTCCAAGCTAGGTTTCTATTCACTCTACCAAGCTCTAGCCTTCATGAGACATGCACACTTGAAAAATTAAATGAAATTACTTTTAATTTCATTACATTCAAATATAATTACATTATATTTCATCATTCAGGATCTGTTATTTTTGTCAATATGAGTGTTCCTTCCACCAGCAGAGAGCACAGATTATCCATGTCTTAGTAGGTAGTCTTGAAGAGTGACTATGATTTAAAACAACAGAGGGGAGATACCAGCATCAAGGTGGGGAAGGGGGTGTCAGACTTTCTTGTAGAAAATGAGATTTTAGCTGGGACCTGAAGGAAGACCTGGAATCTAGAAGGTAGGGATGAGGAAGGAGAGCATTACACTCATCAGGAACAATCAGTGAAAATGCCCACAGTCTGGAAGTGGAGTATCTTGTGTGAGGAACAGCAAAGAGGCCAATGTCACTGGACTGCAGTGTTTGTAGCTGGAGAGGTGTGGGAAGAATAGAAAGAAAGGGGGGAGGAGGCCAGGCAGGTTGTGAAGGGCTTTGAATGCCAAACAGAGTGTTGTAAGTATTATATATTTGACTCTGGAAGTGATGGGGAGCAGTGGTCAAAAGCCAAGCTAGGAAAAGTTGGGTATTGGGAGTCACAAACTCAGGCACAGAGGAACTGAATAAACAGGTATCCAAGGTAACAATACAGAGGAACAGAAAGTCAGTGACTCCTCCTCAAAAATATCTCATATCTATTTTACTTATTATTTTATTATAATCAATATGATTTCTATAATTTAATTATTTTACATTATAATTAATATATTTCTATTATATTATAATCAATGGAATTTTAATATAATTATACTTTAATCATAATTAATATAATATATATTATATTATCATAATGACAAAGTATAAAATGTCATAATATAAAATATTGTTATATTAATATAAATATTATGACATTTTAACAAAATAATACACCTAGTAAATGTCAGGGAAGACACATAAGGCTAACATGCATAGGAGTTCAAAGAATGTAGAGGTCCTTCACAAAGTTGTCATCCTCTCTTTTAAATGATGGTATATTTTTTTAGAAGTTCTTTCTTTTTTTTCCTATCTCTTGTTTACTTATTTATTTGATAGGTTATTTATTTTTAAGTCTTTTTTAAAAAAAAATTACCTGATACTAGCTGTGTGACCCTGGGCAAGTCACTTAACCCCATTGCCTAACCAAAAAAAAAAAAAAACTACCTGAGAGGTCAGCCAGGTGGCACAGTGGATAGAGCTTCAGCCTTGGAGTCAGGATGACTTGAGTTCATATCCAGCCTCAGGTACATGACACTTACTAGCTGTGTGATCCTGGGCAAGTCACTTAACCCCAGTTGCCTCACCAAAAAAGAAAAAAATTACCTAAACTTGGTGGGACCAATACAATATAGGAACTGAGCTAAGGCTGATAGTACTATCCCTAGAGACTAAGGGAGAATTAGGGGATAGTGTGCCCTTGGGTTTGGGGAGTGGGAAAATGTTTGCAGTTTTGTTCTTGAATTTTACTTTTTCAATAGCCCTTAAAACATACAAATTGATGTTAAGTGACTAAATATTACTGGGGCACAGGAAGGTGATGGTGGGGAGAACACAACCTGTGAGCAACTGGAGGCGATGGCATTGAAGAAGAGACACACCCAGCATACTTCAGTGTACCCCGAGGTCCTTGAGGCACAGATGTAGCCAGCCGACTCTGGGAAAGTGAACTTAGAGAACACCTGGTACACTTAAAAAATGTTGGTTGAATTTCACGTGAAGAGACTCTTGGGTGCTTGATTTTTCCTTTCTTGAACTACCACCCATAAGCTCTCAAGCATAGAGGATATAATCAACCTGTGGTCCTCCCTTGCTCTGGGTTATCAGAAATTATTTAATTTTGTTATCATTAATATAATTAGCACAATTATAATTGTATAACCCTGAAAATACTTTCTTTGAAAGGGTTGGATTAACTGGTCCATGAGTCTTTTCAAGTTTTAATATTCTGTGGTTATGTGATTAGATCATAAGCTTCCAGAGAGTAGGAATTGTGTCTTCTTTTTTTTTTTTTTTGCATCACTCTTCTATCCCCAAAACAGTGTTTTGTGCACATTAGGTACTTCAATATTTGTTGCATTAATTAAAAACCTCTATTTTACAGCTGAGGAAACTGAGGCCCAAATATAAATAATACTGGGCCTGGAATCAGGAAAATATGAGTTTAAATCTAGCCTCAGACATGTATTAGCTATGTGACCCTGGGCAAGCCACGTAACCTGTTTCTTCAGTTTACTCAATTGTAAATTGGAGATAACAATAGTATGTACCTCTCGAGGTTGTTGTGAGGGTCAAAAGAGATAATAATCATAAAGTGCTAAGCGCAGTGCCTGGCATATAGTGAAGTCTATATGTTATTGTTGTTGTTGTTGTTGTTGTTCAGTCATTTCTAACTCTTTGTGGCCCCGTTTAGGGTTTTCTTGGCAGATATGGAGTAGTTTGCCATTTCCTTTTCCAGTTCATTTTACAGATGAGAAACCAAGGCAAACAGAGATATGTGACTTGCCCAGGGTCACACAGCTAGTAAATGTCTGAAGTCAGAGTTAAACTCAGGAAGATGAGTCTTCCTGGTTCCAGTCCCTGTACTCTAACCACTGTGCCAGAGACTAAAGTCTATGAAAATGTTATTATTATTTCTCAAGTCACATAGTAAGTCAGGGGAAGAATTAGGATTAGAACTCAGGACTCTTGACTCTGAGGCTAGTGTACTTTCTATGGAAACAGAACCTGACAGTGGATTTAGAGTGAAAAGAAATAGTTTTGAATCCTAGTTATGTTATTTAAAAGTTGAGAGACTCTGAATAAGTCACTTGTCGGCTCTCACCTATATAATAAGAAAATGGGTCTCAAGCATCTAGCTTTTAACATTCTAGGATAACACTGGCCTCTATTAGGATTGAAAACAAGTGCACTCGGGGCAAGGATTCTCTTCTCATGATGGATTCAAGACCAACTTGATTTATTCCACAGGCCTACTATAGTCCAGCACATTGAAAGTTATTGCCTGAGGCCTAAAACAGCTAGCTTTCCCAATAAACACCACATCCTTTGTCCACAGACGTGAACCTACAGGTTCAGGGGCTTTCAATGGACATTCTACTCTGCTGACCAAACTATAAAAACAGGTGGAAGTTTTTGCCAAATATCTCCACCCTTGGCCCTGCTAGGATCTAAAATGCTGAACCAAACCAGACACTGCTAGGAGTGAGAGGGCTAGGCAGGATAAATACTGGAATTTGGTTGTCCTTGCTCTAACACAGACCCGGACCTTTCTATCACCTTCATATAAGTACAAATTAATTCCCCTATCCCTGCCTCTGTGCCCCAGAGAGAGGTAGTGAGAGGGAATAACTCTGAATGATAAAGAGTAAAAAAAACTCTAAATCTATCCTAGAATGAGAAGTAAGATGGCACAGTTCAGAGAATCTCAAAATAAGTTCTATCATTAACTAACTGTAACTTTGGAAAAGGATAGGTAGATTGTGAGGGACTGTCTGATGTTGACAGCTACCAGGTTGGGCGCTGTGGCAAGGGTAGGGTAAGATCTGGGTATTTTGGAAGTTGAGGCAGGGGCTGTGGTAGGCAGAGTCGTGGTGTACTGGGATGGGCTGGATACGGAGAAGCCCTGAGGTAGTGGGCAGTGCTATGAGATAAGCTGGGTACAAAGAAGTAGCTGGAACTTGAGCTCCTAAGGCAAGGGGCGGTGCCACGTGGGAGTGGGACGGCAGAGGACTGAGTTCCCTTTGCTTAGTCCCCTCCCTATATGCAACGTCATCCCCAGACACCTCTTGTGACCTTCCTGACTTCCTGGGTCCCTTTGTGCAGCACTGACTCCAGACCCCTCCTGAGTCTGACTTCCTAGGTCACGTACTCTGTCTATGCGCTAATCCCAGACCCCTCCTTCCTATATCCGGTCCTAGCCTCCTACGTCACTCCCTCCCCCTTGGTGTGCTAAACTCAGACAGCCCCTTCTGGTATCTGACCCTACAATCATTGGCTAGTAAGCGGGCTGGGGAGGAGGAGCTAGGTAGGTATTTAGGAACAAGTGTGGTCAGATCACATGCGCGCTCTCTCCTGGCTCCTGCCCTGTTGCTCTGGCCTTGCTGCTTGGGCTTGCTATGATGGCTTGCTGTGTTGGCCTCTGAATAAAGCTCTGGTGTTGGCGCCTCCCGATGGCTCATCTCTGTGTGTTGATCCGGCTGAGGACCGAAGACTCGGGAGTGAGTATGACTCTGGTAGTATACTCCTTATAGAAGGAGTGGGTACCGGCGTACGGCTGGCAGAAGGTCGGCGTGCGGCCAGTATAGTAGATGGTGCAGTGGACAGAGTGCTGGACCTGGAGTTAGAAAGACTCATCTTCCTGAGTTCAAATGAAGCCTCAGACACTTACTAGCTATGTGATCCTGGGCAAGTCACTTAATCCTGTTTGCCTCAGTTTCCTCATCTGAAAAATGAGCTGGAGAAGGAAATGGCAAATCACTTCAGCATCTCTGCCAAGAAAATGCCAGGTGGGGTCATGGAAAGTCAGACATGTCTGAAATCACTGAATAACCTTGAGACCTCATCTTCCTCATTTATAAAATAGTGGGGTTGGACTAAATATGGGTTCTTAAGATTTGTTATGTCATGGACACTTCTGAGTCCAGTCTGGTTAAGCCTATCGACTCCACAGAATAATGTCTTTAAATGCATAAAACAAAATACATACAATTACAAAGGAAACCAATCATACTGAAATATAGTTCTCAGAATGTATTTAAAAGATAGGTTCACCCCTGAAAATGATCTCTAGCATCCCTTAAAGCTGTAACATTCTATGACTCAGAAGTAACACTAATGCTGGCTGACATGGTATGGTGCTTTGCCAACAGTGTCTCATTTTCAGCACTAGGCAAGCTGGGGAGTGAGGTAGGTGCTATACAGAGAGGAAGCTCTCCTGGTACCAAAAGGAAAAGGGAGATGAGTCAGAGGGGAGAAGGGAGCCTTGATATTTCATATTCACTTAATCCAACTTGACAGCATCAATAGTACAGAAGGATCTGAATGTGTGTGTGTGTGTGTGTGTGTGTGTAGAGGTGTCTGCATGGTTCCACAACTGGAACTGTTCTCTTTGTTAACTGAAATTTCATTGTTTTAAAAGATCGTCTTACTGTGCCAATCTTATTTCCATCTGCTCCTAGCTTTTTGTCTATGGGTAAGGCCAGCTTTGCACTTGGGCTGCATGGTACAGTGAAAAGAACAATGAATTTTTGAGTGGGAAGACTTGCTTTTGTATGCAGATTAGACCACTTTCTTATTGCCTGTAAGACCTTGAACAAAAACTTCATTCCTCTGGGTTTCAATTTCTTCATTTCTAAAATGAGATGGTTGGACTAGAAAATCTCATCCCTTCTCATTCTACATCCTGTGAAAGGCCATGTGCTCAATAGAAAGAACATTGGGTCTGGCTTCAGAGGACCTGAGTTCAAAGCCCGATGTTAATACTGTCTGAGTGAATTTGGGTAAATAACATCATCTTTGAGGTGCCAGGTGCCTCTGTCAAATGAAAGGTATGTGCTAGACTATCTCTGAAATCCCTTTCATCTCTAGATCTATCATCCTATGATCCTGACCACAATAGGTCTATGTGCTAATATTTGAAGATGCCAGGTAGGTGTGCTGCCCCCAAAATATTTCCTCTACTGCCATACTCACCTTCCCAACTCCCTCAGCTTCTTCTCCCCTCTGATTGGAGGTTTGGAGGGTGAGGCACAAAATTCCTCCCAAATATTTTCTTTACAAAGGGCAAATTTAGACTTTTAACTCATTGTAATTTCCATCTGCAGCTCTGCTTGGTTTCAATTCCAAGGAATAAGATACCCCCTGGTATCTTCCTCCACACCCACCCACCCAGTTTCCGGCTTCTTTTTGTGGGTTGTCTTTCTTATTTGATGGTAAAATCCAAGAGGGAAGAGATTGTTTCTTTTTCTTATCTGAATCTCCAGCACTTTGAACAAAGCCTGGCAGATAATAGGCACCTTAATAAATGTTTATTGAATTGATTTGAATCAAATTGAATCTTTTGTAATCTGGCTTCTGACCTAACCACTCCATTGAAACTACTCTCAAAAAGGTCACAAACGATCCCTTAATTGCTTGATTCAATGGCTTTTTCTCAGTCTTCTTGAATTGCAAGACACTGTAGTCCCATCTCCCCTAATGTTTGAGACACTTGCAGTTGGGAAAATGACAAGAAGATAGCTGTAATAAGAAATGATGACTAAAGGCTTGATAACATGCCTTGTTGTAAACTTACTTTGATTTTTCCTGGCAAGTTTTAGAGGATTTGTAGTTGATTCCTCCACTGACAATGGGTATTGTGCTAATGTTATAAGTGTCAGCTATTCTCCCATTTAGGAGGGTGGGAGTACTACTCTGGTATCCTTTCCTTTTTTCCACCACCCTCTTCTCCCCCTCTGATGTTTCCAGTTAAACCACAAAGTCTTCCTTAAATGAGCCACAAAAAAAAGATCTATTGCATTTTGTTACTTGACTAATGCTTCTGTGAAGCCCCCTTCAAATTCCCAAAATAGACTAGATCAAGTGAATCATGACAGACTGATTTCATTGTTTGTTTGACAGTAATATTAGGTTGATTATGGGAAAGCTGTAGATATAAAGTCTTGCTTTCAGTCAAGCAGGTGACAAAGTCTCTCAATCTATCCTTGTGGACAACATGAAAAGATGTGGGCTAAATGATGCTGTGAATTGGATTCTGAAGAAAGTAAATAACTGGATCCAAAGGTTATGTTAATGACCACCTAAAAAGATCAATGTCATCTTGGAAGGAGGTCTCTACTACAGTAATTCACAGATCAGGCCTTGGTCTATTTTTTTTAATTAATAACTGGGAAGGCACAAATGGCATGTTTATTGTATTCGTGGATGAAACAAAGCTACAACACACACTTAACATATTGGTTGACAATCTCAAAACCGAGAAAGGTCTTAAGCTGTAACATTGGACTAAATCTGATAAAATTAAATTTAATTGGGATTATTATTATAGAATCCCACATATGAGTTCAAAACTCAGCTTCAAAAGAATGAGAAGGCTAGATAGTAATTGCTCTGTAAAGGATCCAGGGGCTTTAGTGAACTAGACACTCAATGTAATTCAGTTGTATGAAATGCTAGTCACAAAAAGCTAATGTGATATTGGGCTACTAAGAGAGACACAAAGTGAGGTTACAGTCCCCTTGACCTCTTCTCTGATCAGACCACATATACAATATTATGTTCAGTTTTGGGTGTCACCCGTTAGGGAGGACATTCATAAGCTAGATTGTGTCCAGAAGAGGGCTACTAGCATGAGGAGACAACTAGAGATGAAGAAGTATAAAAATCACAATTGAAATTTTTGGGAATACTTAGTGTAATGAAAGAAGACTTATGGAGCACATGATAGCTATACTCATTTTGAAGGATTATCATGTGAAAGAGAGATTAAACTTCTTCTTCTTGACCCCAAAAGGTAGAATTAAAAGTAATGGGTAAAAGTTGAAAAGAGGAAGACTTAAAACATTTTTGCTTGACTGTGTATTTGTTACAAGAGACTTGCTTTCTTTTTTTTTCTTTTTTATAAGGGGTAAAGGGTAGAAGGGAGAAAAAAATCAGTTTCTGTTAATTTTTTAAAAATAGGTGGGCATACTACAGGTGTGAAGGTTAAAGAGAAAATATTGCAACAAGAAAAAAAACAATTTAAATATTATGGGAAAACAGTCAGGATTTCACAAGACCTAGCAGCTTCTACACTAAAAGACCATAGCTCTTGGAACATTATATTTCTTTTTTTTTAATTAATTTATTTATTTTTTAGTTTTCAACATTCACTTCCATAATTTTGAGTTTTAAATTTTCTCCCCCTATCTCCCTTCCCCCCCCCCACAAGATGGCATGCAATCTGTTTTAGGCTCTACATATACATTCATATTAAACCTATTTTCACATTAGTCTTGTTGTAAAGAAGAATTAGAACCAATGGGAGGAACCACAAGAAAAAAGAAACAAAACACAACAACAAAAAGAGAGCAAATAGTACACTTCAATTTGCATTCAGACTCCATAGTTCTTTCTCTGGATGTCGATAGCATTTTCCATCATGAGTCTTTTGAAGCTATCTTAGATCAGAACATTATATTTCAAAGAGCAAAGGAGCTGGGGTTGTGTCCAAGAATAACCTACCCAGCAAAGTTGAATATAATCCTGAATGGGAAAAAAAACGGACATTTGATGAACTGAAAGACTTTCAGATATTTGTATCTGAAAGATCAGAACTTAATGGAAAATTTAATATAAAATATCCAGAAGAAATGTAAGGAAAACATTAAAGACTAATTATAAGGCACTCATTAAGATTGCATGAACTTTCAGATGAGATTGCTATATTATTCATCTCACTTATCTGTTTTACTGTTATAAGAAAACTCTCACAAAGTTGAAATAATCTAAATGTTTGAAATGTAAAAACAAAACACATCAATAAAGCTGAAAACAATTTTAAAGGATTTTGATAAGGAAATTTTAAGAACAACTTAACTATCACAAAGTAGAATTGACTGCCTTCAGGGGTAGTAGAATGCCCTTCACTAAACAATCTTTTCTTCCCCTCACCTCTGTTACCATTGAGCAATGGCCAGAAGACCACTTATTGAGAATACTGCAGAAAAGATTTCAGTTCAAGTTGTTCTTCTTATACACAACATGCAAGGTTATACTAGAGGGCCTCAAAAATCCTTCCCCATTCTGAGATTCTAAGTCATACAGTGAGTTAGTGGTGGAGTCAATAATACAGCCCAGGTCTTCTCCCAGTCCCTTGCTCTTCTTATTCCACTATGCTGTTTTAAAGAAAAAGCTACTTTTAAGATTACAGTATCATTTCTCCAGAAGTTCCCTATTAAAATACAAATATGTTCCTTAGGAAGAGTTGTATAGTTAATACATGGGCAATCATTTTCACAGTAGCATGGATTGATTTATCAGCCTTGGTAGGAATGGGGCCCAGTCACTATAAGTTTTAACTCCAACTTTGTGCAAGGCACTTTAAAAGCTGCAAGGGAAATAGGGAATTTGTTCTCTCAACTCTGGCACCACATCCCCAAGAACCATTTATCCCCTCACATTGAAAGAAATGAAAATGAGGAAATTCAATGGAGGAGAATTGTGTACATGAGGAACAAGAAGGCCATGACTCAAATCAGGGGAAGCAACACTTCCCCCTGCATAAGCAGACCTATTTCCTCTCAGTAACTGATGCAAAGCCAGGAGAATATTTCCTGAGATTGAAGTTGTAAACCCTGAGGGCAGGGACTGAGGTTACTCTCTCCTACATCACACTGAAAGTGCCCGACAATCCCCAAGTCATAATAATAATGTGGATAAGATGGCAATGGTTGAACTACAGAAAGTTCTCATTTTCCATTCAATTTTCAGCATCAGAAGTTCAAATTAGGGCAAATCACCTCAGAGGGAATTGAAAACTCAAACCTTCACCTGTTCTTTCAAACCAAATCAAAATGGAAACTCTTCTCAGTTATAGAAACATGCTGCTCTTTTTTTCTGCTCTTTAGGCTTATAGTAATGACTTCACATCAAAATAAAACCATTTTGGCTCCTTGTTTGTTTGTTAGTGTGTTGTTTTTAAAGAGTTCTGGCTGCCTGTTTCTCAAGATTGCCTTTTCCCCTCTGAGCAAAGACCTAAAGCGGAACAAGAAAATTCATTTCATCTACCAGGTTTTTTTCCCCTTTGGAGAGTAAATAAACTCTTAGGATTAAAGTTCATCAACATGTTGTGCTATTGTTAATATTTTCTTTTTTCCACCTAATGCTTTTTCTGCTTACTTGTACTCACTAGGAACCCTTAGCGCTCTCTCTCGCTCTCTCTCATTTTCTCTCTCTCTCTCTCTCTCTCTCTCTCTCTCACACACACACACACAATATCTATTCTTTAAAAGAACAGCAAATAGAATCAGAAACTAAAGAACCCAAGCATAATTTCTCCTTTTTTCAAAATCAACAAACACAACTTTTATATGATGGAGCAGTTTCATAGTAGATAAAAGTGACACCTTGGTTCATGCCCCCACTTCTGATACATAGTAACTGTGTGACCCTGGGTAAGTCATTTAATCTCTCAGTGCCACCAGGCTACTCTCTAAGATCATAAATTGCAGAGTAGGTGCTGATCTGTATTGATGGGTGACAACTCACCCCTTGCCCCCAAAAACAGGATAGTGAAAAGAGGAACTTTAGGTGGAAATCAAAAAGGTTAGTATAGATACCACTTTCTGATTAGTTCTCCTTCCATCACAGATTCCTCAGTAGTTATGGTACTTGACAAAAGTGGAAGCTCTCTAGATCTAAGTGAAGAGAATTTAGCAGATTCTGCAGGGAAGGCAGGTCCCTAACCATATTGGATCAGACTTATGATTTCACGTCTAGAGTAGAAAAGGGAAAGATAGCAAATTAGAGTTTTATTTATCGAGCTCAATGGGAAGAAAGCAAACAAGCAAATATTTATTAAGTACTTATTCTGTACCAGTACTGTGCTAAGCATTTTACAAATGTTAACTCATTTGATCCTCATAGCAATCCTGGGATATAGATGCTGTTATTATCCCTATTTTACAGTTGAGGAAACTGAGGCAGACAGAATTAAATGACTTACACAGGATCACACAGCTAATCAGTGCCTAAAGCCTGATTGGAACTCAGGTCTTCCTGACTCCAGACCCAATGTTCTATCCACTTAGCCACCTAGCTAGAATTAAGTGTGAAATAATATATTTTGGCACACAAACTGGTTCTGGTTCGGAAAATGAGATCTCTATGAAAACTGATTGTTCATCTCCATAATGTTTTTAGTATCCAAATCAATCCATTAGAAGCCACCAGAAAATCTTTTATTACCAGAGGCATGACACAAATGATCAAAGACTTCAAGTCTCTTGGTTGAGGCCATCTCCTTATGGCATACAAATCCCTATCTGAAGGAAGATGAGATCTCCTGGGGACCAAAACATGCAGAAGATTTGCTTCACTACTACATCCTGGCTGAATAACCTGAAAGTAAAAGCTGAAGAAAGCCTTTTAAGTAATAGGAAAACTCTCTTGCATAAAATGGCCAAATAACAGAGCAGCTACTTCTGTAACTAAACTGTCTACTTCCTTCAATAGCCTGTAGCTCATCTGATACAAAATCCTTGACTACTGAAACTCAGTTTTTTCTTCTTATTTTCTCCACCCCAACTTGATTGTGTTCCTCATACTGACCTAGCCTTCTCTTTGCACTTTACCACTGGTTTGGGCCTATTTAATTTTCCATTTCAGACACTGCTACTACCTGGCCTTTTCATAGTTTCAAGACATGTATCCCTAACCATAGACCAATGTTTTCTCAGACTGTAATTTCTTCCCCTTGTCTTGTGTCAGACTGCCCCAGTTAAAATCTTTCCCCACCTTTTCTGGGGAGAAGTTTCCATCAGCACCATGGATAGGGCCAGGAAACAATACATTGCTGATACCTATTGGACTTTATCCAGAAATTATATGTACTGAGTCCAACTTGAAATGTTTTAGTGAATAAGGTCTGTAAGATGAGTGATGAGCTGCCAACATTGCATTCAGACCCTCTGTATCAGGAGATTACAGGCATTTGCTTAGAAAATAAGAAGCTTATATAAATTGACCTTATTTTAAGTGGCAATGAAGTTTGTTTGTTTGTTTTTTGCAGTGAAATGAGAAGAGATCTATATTTTTTTTTTTAGTAGATGGTATTCTTTTTCTGTAGATATATTAAGAAATCCAACTGTCCTTAGACAAGTTCAGGTAATGGGTAAAGCTTGTCTTTTGTCTTTTCAGCCTTCCTACTCTGCTCCTTCATCTCTAATTATCTCTCCTGGCTCCCCTCAAATGTCAGTGTCCATATACTTTAGTCTCCTAGCTTCATTCAAATTGAGGTGACAGGCTGCTATATACACAGTGACTTGCCCATTGTAAGGATTTATGAACTGCTTTATGTTTTGGGTTGAGGGAGGGTAGGGAAAAGAGGTACATTTTAAGTGGAACCAAAGCCTTTAGTGAAATTTCTAATATCAGCTAATGCAGAGAATGACTTGGGCAACTGTTTAAGCCTTCCCAAAGTCCCTTGAATCACATGATAGGCAATCTCCTATTCTACCTATCAAGAGGCTGGCCTTGCTAGTAAACATTTAGCTCCTTCTTGAACACATAAAGTATGTGTCATATTGGATTCAGACAGAAAAAAAAATACTTTCCTATTTTATTCTTTGCAAAGAATCTTTGTTTTCATTTTCTCTTTTGATCCACACAAAGACTCAGAGTTTATGTTGACAGGGTATGCTTTCCAGATGAAGATGGAGTCCAGAGAATCTAAGTGACATTCCTAAGGCTACAAAGCAAACTAGTGACAGAGTCAGGACTAGAAAATTGTCAAGAGGCTCTCATCCTTTGGTCTTTAGATCATGCCATCCGTCCAGAAGGGAAGTTAGCTAATCTTTTCCACCTTTCCTCATCCCCAGTTTCTTTCCTTCAACCAGAACTAGACTCAGAAGAAACAGGTGTTTTGGGGACATGAATTTGCAAAACTTGCATATGAGTTCTGAGTCTTAGCTTTTTTTTTGTTTGTTTGTTTATTTATTTATTTATTTATTTATTTTGGTGAGACAATCGGGGTTAAGTGACTTGCCCAAGGTCACACAGCTAGTACATGTAAAGTGTTTGGTCTGAGGCTGGATTTGAACTCAGGGCTTCCTGACTTCAGGGCCGGTGCTCTATCCACTGCGCCACCTAGCTGCCCCGGAATCTTAACTTTTCCCACACACAAAGAAGAGGGTTAGACTATGTACCAAATCCATATTTAACCATTTGGTCTGATAATCACTACATTGCAATAAATCAATCAACAAACATTTATGTTACCTACAATGCTTAGATGTTTTCCTAGGTGATAGGAGATAAATTTTTTTTAATTTAATAAGTGCCTATTTTAATAAGTACTAGACACAAAGGATACAAAACAATTTCTACTCTGAAGTACTTTTCACTCTAGTGGATCTAATTCTTACTTTGGGGGAGGTAATTGTGGGATAGGGAAGGTAGCAGATACCTAGGAAGTTTGTGCCTTTGTAGCAAAGATGATCTCAAAGCCTTGGGCTAGAAGCACAAACTCACAGGCATGCCTACAAGGAAAGGTAGGGGCAGTTGAGGATTATTCAAACCAGGTGGCTGTTAAAAGTGACCTTGGTTGAGACTTGAGGCTGGGAATTTAACTTAACACCTGCTGCCTGCTCTTGAGGAGAAAGTTATTATGGAGAGATGTGGTTGACTCTCCAGGAAAAAAAAAATTACTAGACTGGGAAACCAGAGGTCCCCAAATTCAACCATTCAGTCGTTAAGGCCTATCCATTTTATTTCTGTAAAATTTCTCAAATAAGCCTTATCTTCACTACCATCCCATTCCCTCACCTGACTCAATTTTGCAACCATGGAACCCATCATTTTGGTTTAGATGCCAGGAACAGCGTCCTCCGTTTTTGTATTCCTGTTGATGGGGTTGGAATCCAAGCCCCAGAAAGGAAAAACTCTGGCCCCAGACCATTTCCCACCCTTGGGAATTCTATTACCTCATGGACTCTGTACTTTCCCACACAGCCAAATCTCTGGAGGCTATGGTCCCATCAACTGGTCTTTCATTGTGGCTACACCCAATCTCCCCTCTATTGTCTTGCCTCCCTATGGCCCCAGGCCACTTCACACCCTTGGTCCCACCTAGGCTCCATTTCCCACCCTTGGGAATTCTATTACCTCATGGACTACTTGACCTCTCTCCCACAGTCTTTCTGTATATAAGATCCATCTTGTCTCCATTAAGATGCTGTGATTCTTAGAATCTAGCCAATAGCCCATAGATGCTCAGATTCCTTAAGAGTCTAGCTAATATGGTGAATCTTCAATAAACCTTGTTTTTGTCTGTAAGAAGGCTTGGGTCGAATTCTTTCGGGCAGGACTCGGGTGTTGTGATTTTGGGGTTCCAGGACCCCTAACCTCTAGACCGCATCATATGGTTCCCTGCACCAGGAAAAACTGCCTATACCAAGCTCTTCACCAGCCTGGACTGGAAGGTACATAAGCCTCTCCTCTTCCCCTAATCCCTTTGATTTTTTACCCTTCAATTGGGTGGATTTCCAAGCAACTAGGAAGGCTTGGCTTGTGCTCTCAGGCTCTTGGTCCAGTGGTTCTGTTCAAGACCATGGAAATTAGCCTCTCAATTCTCTCAATGCCGGGGACTTAGGAAAATTGAACATACCTCTTTGGGTTTTTGACTCTTTTGTCTGTTTCCTGAGTCTTATTCCTAAATCTTTTTTTAAGAAGGGAGGGACTTCTAGTCCCCACACCCGCAAAGAGTCAATCCTCCTCAATTCCTGAAGATTCACCTTTGGGCTGTCTTTTACGAAACTGGGAAAAATTTAGTTTCTCTAAAGAACTACAAAAGACAAGGCTGATGTTCTTTTGCAACACCATTTGGCCTCAGTATCACCTGGAAAATTATGAGGCATGGCCCGTTTTTGGGACATTAGAGCAAAATATACTCTCAGAATTAAAACAATATGTAGCAGAGAAGGAAAATGGGTGGAGATAGTCTACAAAATGACTTTTGTTGAACTTTCTCGGGACCCCATTCTCAGAAAAGATTGTAGGATGTTCATAGCTAGAGCCTCCCCACAAATGGGGAATGGGGATCAATTAGACTTTTTTGGATGACCCTCTTTTCATGGCTCCTGGGGCTATAGCACCTCCCCAGTCCCTACCCCCTCCCTATTTTCCCCATTTTCCCTTGGCCCCCCCTGTTTCCCATTCCCCTCCCTCCTTGCCTAAACCTTCTTCCCCTTGCTTTTCTTTTTTTTTAATTTTTTTTTAATTTTTAGTTTTCCACATTTACTTCCACAAGATTTTGAGTTCCAAATTTTCACCCCATCTCACCCCTCTCCCCACCCCAAGATGGCATGCATTCTGAATACCCCTTCCCTAGTCTGCTTTTCCTGCTATCTCTACCCCCCTTCCCCTTCAATTTTCCTGAAGGGCAGCTTATTTCCCAGTTGCATGTGAAAACTTTTTTTTAAACATGTGTTTTTAAAACTTTGGGTTCCAAATTTTCTCCCTTCCTCCCTCCCCACCCACCCTCATTGAAAAGGCAAGCAACTCAATATAGTCTATACACGTGCAGTTATGCAAAACACTTCCATAGTAGACATGCTGTGAAAAACTAACTCTCCCTTAATCCTATCCTTCCCCGCCTCATTTATTCTATTCTTTCTTTTGACCCTGTCCCTCCTCAGAAGTATTTGCTTCTGATTACCCCCTTTCCCAATCTGCCCTCCTCTCTATCATCCCCCTATGCTCCTATCCCCTTCCCCTCCTATTTTCCTGTAGGGTAAGACAGATTTCCATACCTAATTGAGTATGTATGTTATACCCTCCTTAAATCAAATCCTATGAGAATAAGATTCACTCATTTCCTCTCACCTTCCCCAGGTTCCGCTCCACTGTAACAGCCTTTTCTTTTCTGTTTTTTGTGAGATAATTTACCCCATTCTACCTTTCCCTTTCTCCTTCTCCTAGTATAATCCTCTCTCACCCCTTTAATTTTATTCTCCATATATGACCCCTTCATCTTCAACTCACCCTGTGCCCTCTGTCTGTCTGTCTATCTATCTATCTATCTATCTATCTATCTATCTATCTATCTATCTATCTATATATATATATATATATATATATACATACATGTAATTTTTTCCCTCCAACTACCCTAATACTGACAAAGGTCTCATGAGTTACAAATATCTTCTTTCCATGCAGGAATGTAAACAGTTCAACCTTAATAAGTCTCTTATGATTTCTCTTTCCTGTTTACCTCTTCATGTTCCACTTGAGTCTTGTATTGGAAAGTCAAATTTTCTTTTTAGCTCTGGTCTTTTCATCAAGAATGCTTGAAAGTCCTCTATTTCACTGAATGACCATTTTTCCTCCTGAAGAATTATACTCAGTTTTGCTGGGTAGGTGATTCTTGATTGTAATCCTATCTCCTTTGCCCTCCAGAATATTATATTCCATGCCCTATGGTCCCTTAATGTAGAAGCAGCTAAATCTTGTGTTATACTGATTGTGTTTCCACAATACTTGAATTATTTCTTCCTGGCTGCTTGTAATATTTTCTCCTTGACCTGGGAACTCTGGAATTTGGCTACAATATTCCTAGGAGTTTTCCTTTGGGGATCTCTTTCAGGAGGAGATCGGTGGATTCTTTCAATTTCTATTTTGCCCTCTGGTTCTAAAATATCAGGGCAGTTCTCCTTGATAATTTCTTGAAAGATGATGTCTAGGCTCTTTTTTTGATCATGGCTTTCAGATAGTCTAATAATTCTTAAATTCTCTCTCCTGGATCTATTTTCTAGGTCAGTTGTTTTTCCAATGAGATATTTCACATTGTTTTCTAATTTTTCATTCTTTTGGATTTGTTTTACAGTGTCTTGATTTCTCATAAAGTCACTAGCTTCCAATTGCTCTATTCTAATTTTTAAGGAAGTATTTTCTTCAGTAATCTTTTGGACTTCCTTTTCCATTTGTCCAATTTTGCTCCTTAGGGCATTCTTTTTTTTTTCATTGGCTTTTTGGACCTCTTTTGCCATTTGGGTTAGGCTATTTTTTAAGGTGTTATTTTCTTCAGTATTGTTTTGGGTCTCCTTTGGCAAGCTGTTAACTTGTTTTTCATGATTTTCTTGCATTACTCTCATTTCTCTTCCCAGTTTTTCCTCTACTTCTCTTACTTGCTTCTCAAAATCCCTTTTGAGCTCTTCCAAGGCCTGGGACTGATTCATATTTTTCTTGGAAGTTTTAGATGTAGGAGCTTTGACTTTGTTTTCTTCTTCTGGTTGTATGTTTTGATCTTTTTTGTCACCAAAATGAGATAATGTAGTCTGACTCTTTTTGCGCTGCTTGCTCATGATCCCAACCAATTACTTGAGTTTTAAACTCTTTGTTAAGGTAAGAGTCTGTTTCCAAAGTGGAGAATGTACTGTCCCAAGCTTCGGGGGTTTGTACAGCTGTTTTCAGAGATACTTCTAGGGACCTGAAAAGTGTCAGTTCTTCTAAGGTGCTATGATAAGGGGCAAAGTGTTTCCTCTCCACCACCACAACAAGCTCCACCATGCCAGCACTCCTCCTCACCCCAGGAGTGCCCCTCAGAACTGTGACCCAGATCCAAGCATGGGCAAAGCAAGAGATTCCTGCCTCAGCCCTGGCAAAGAGATCCTTGCAATCCCCCTCTGATCAGCCACTGATCCCCCCTCAGTCTGTGGGCCAGAAGCTCAGAAGGCAGCCACTGCCCTCGGGGCGGCTGAGATCTAGCTTCTTCTCTCACCGCAGTCACAGACTTTTCCCACTGACCCTCTAATTTGTCTTTGGCATTCGTGGGTTGAGAAGTCTGGAAACTGCCACAGCTGCCCGCGATTCAGTCCTCTGAGGCCTGCTCCAGGGTCACTGCGGCCTGCGCGCCCACTCCAAACTGCGCTCCTCTCCCAGCCCGGCACGATATACCTTTCTGATCAGCCATCCAGGTTGTCTTGGGCTGGAAATTTGTTTTACTCTGTTTTTTTGTGGGTTCTGCTGCTTTAGAATTTGTTTAGGGTCATTTTTTGTAGGTAGTTGGAGGGGTTGCTTTCTCTCTGCCATCTTGGCTCCACTGAGATAAAAAATTTTAAGTAAAATACAGTCTTGCCTCCATGGAGCTTATGTTCTAGTAGGGGAATAAGACACATCATGTGAGTGCATTTAAAAACCACAAAACAGTTTTATATGACACCTAAAAGAAAGATCCTTACAGGTTCTAAGACTTCAAGAAGGAGCGGTTGCCTGAAGAAAGCTTTAAAGAATGGGTAGGAAGTTCACAGAATCTTGGAGTGGGAAGGCTTCTAAGAAATCATCTAATCCACCCCATACTTAAACAGGAATCCCTATTACAACTTTTACAGATAAGTGGTCATCCAGCTTTTGCTTGGAGACCACCAGCAAAGAAGGAAATTTCTACCACCTGAATCAGCCCAGCAATAGTCAAATGGAAACTATTGAAGGCATGGGGAACAATGTAAGCCAAGCTGGGAAAATAGGAGATCACAAGGCATGCTTGGTGGACAGAAAATAGGAGTTTGGCAAGAATAAAAGTTTATAAATGGAGTTTGCAACAACTTCTCTTCATCACCCCCCAGCCCTGACTTATATCAAAAGAGCACAGAATTCAGGCCGGGATCCTCATCAAAAGTGAGAAACATGTTCCTTTTTCTACTTTCAATAGACCACAAACCAGAGTGCCCAATGCTCTCCTTCTGCCCCGGATCTGTGCACAGGGAGAAATTGTGTTACCCTTTCTAGAAGTGTCTATATTTTAAAACAAGACTACATGGAAAGGTCAACACATAAGTGGGAACCCAAAGTTGTGAATTTTAATGGTAGAAATGGAGACTACTATAAGAAAAATAATCCTACAGGGAATCTGAATAAGACTTCTCAAATTACATGAATCAGTCAACAACTTACCCTGTTGATATATAAGGCCAGCCGTACCTGAAGATTTTTGAATGTTACAAATAAAGATAGAACCGTTTTACACTGATAAAGTATCTCCTAGAGAAGATTCTTTTCTGAAGATATTGGTCATGATAAAGGTAACAGGGACTTGATGACCATTGACTAAGATAATGTTTCAATCCCTTAATTAGGACAATGATAGCAAATTACCCTTCACAGGAAAGGAAACCCTTTCATTAGCTAGAATCATAGAATCTTGGAGTTAGAAGAGCTCTTGAAGGTCATCTAGTTCAACCTCTCACCCAATACAGGAACCTCTTCTGTAGGAGCCCTGACAGATATTCATCTAGCCCCTACTTGAATGCATCTAGTCAAGAGATGCAGTTCCTCATGCATTGTATATTCCAATTCTTAGAAAAGTCTGATTGGGGGGCAGCTAGGTGGCACAGTGGATAGAGCACTGGGCCTAGATTCAGGAGGACCTGAATTCAAATCCGGCCTCAGACTCATAACACTTACTAGCTGTGTGACCCTGAGCAAGTCACTTAACCCCCATTGCCCAACCAAAAAAAAAAGTCTGATTAGGAAGTGCTTCCTTATGTGGTGCAGAAATTTATTTTACCTTACCCTTTCCTCATTAGTCTCAAATCTACCTTCTAGGGCTATACAGGATTAAAACACTGTTCTATCTTCCACATGACAGCCTGTCTAATGTTTAAAAACAGCTATCATGACCTAGTGATCCAACTGTTACCATTTCTGTGCCTTAGAGTGACTT
The DNA here is from genome assembly GCF_900497805.2 of Vombatus ursinus. Lineage (NCBI taxonomy): Eukaryota > Metazoa > Chordata > Mammalia > Diprotodontia > Vombatidae > Vombatus > Vombatus ursinus. Next base: position 70,182,803 of record NW_020954569.1, on the reverse strand, counting down.
AACAAGGCAAGAAGTACTTTTCACATCAAGTTTATGCACATCTGGATTCGTGTTAATGACCTGAAATAGGTCCAATTTCCCCAGCTAGAGGGAGGAGTAGATCTTTGCTAAATTAACTATCCAGCCAAGGTAAAGCCTCCTGATGGCATTGAGATACCATCAATATTTGATTTACAAAGATTCATTTCAATTTGGGGAGGAATAACTGTAAAAACCTCATAGAAAAATTGGTTTCTGATACCACAATTCTACTGAAACTGATCTCTCCAATTTGCCTATGGCCTATTCTCGGTCTTCATATCCATATTTCTGTCATATGTGGTACTTTTTACCAACTCATGTCCCTTCTGGATACTTTCCCCTTCCTTGGCTTCTGTAACACTGATCTCCTCTGATTTTCCTCCATATCTGACTGGTTCTTCTTGATCTCCTTTACTGTTCATTCTTGTCCTCCTTCAGCCCCTCAAACTGTGAATGTCTTCCATGGATGTCGTCTTGACCTTCTCTTTTACCTCTACATTCTCTCCCTTACTGATCTGATGTATTCCTATTGTACTGGTCAAACTAAGGCTCTTGATGGGGTGAAGGAAGAGAAGATGTACATATCAAAAGAAATAGCTGAAATGACTAACAAATCCAAAAGTATAAACCCTTGAGAGAAAGACATAGTTAGAAATCATAACTGTGAATGTGAATGGGATGAACTCTCCCATAAAACAGAAGCAGATAGCAGAGTAGATTAAAAACAATAATGCTACAATATTTTGTTCACAAGAAACACATGTGAAGCAGAAAGATACAAACAGAGTGAAGGTTAAAGGCTAGAGCAGAATATATTATGCTTCAGCTGAAGTAAAAAAAAGCAGGGATAGCAATCCTGATCCCAGACAAAACAAAAGCAAAAATAGATCTAATTAAAAGAGATAAGGAAAGAAACTACATCCTGCTAAAAGATACCATAGACAATGAGGTAATATCAATACTAAATATATATGTACCAAGTGTTTTGGCATCTAAATTCTTAGAGAAGTTCAGTGAATTATAGGAAGAAATAGTTAGCAAAACTATACTAGTGGGGGACCTCAACTTTCCCCTCTCAGAAGTAGATAAATCTAACCACAAAATAAACAAGAAAGAAGTTAAGGAGATAAATGAAATCTTATAAAGTTAGATATAGAAGACCTATGGAGAAAACTGAATGGGGATAGAAAGGAATATCAGCAGTACATGGCACCTACACAAAAACTGACCATGTACTGGGGCAAAAAAAAAAAACCTCACAAAGCAGAAAGGCAGAAATATTAAATGCAACCTTTTCAGATCATGATGTAATAAAAATTACATGTAATGAAGGACCCTGGAAAGATAAACTAAAAATTAATTGGAAACCAAATAATCTAATCCTAAAGAATGAGTGGGTCAGAACAATTCATAGAATGATCAATAATTTCATCCAAAGGAATGACAATAATGAGACAGTATACCAAAATACATGGGACACAGCCAAAGCAGTTCTTAGAGGAAATTTTCTATCTCTAAATGTTTACATAAATAAAATAGAGAAAGAGGAGATCAATGAATTGGACATGCAACTAAAAAAGGTAGAAAAAGAACAAATTAAAAATACCCAATTAAATAGCAAATTAGAAATTCTGAAAACCAAAGGAGAGATTAATAAAATTGAAATTAAGAAAACTATTTAACTAATAAATAAAACTAAGAGCTGCTTTTATGAAAAAATAATAAAATAGATAAACCTTTGGTTAATTTGATTAAAAAAAGAAAGAAGAATGCTAAATTACAAATGTCAAAAATGAAGAATGAATTCACCACCAATGAAGAGGAAATTAAAACAATATTTAAGAGATATTTTGTCCAACTGTATGCCAATAAATCTGACAATCTGAGTGAAATGGATGAATATTTGCAAAAATATAAATTGCCCAGATTAATAGAAGAGGAAATAAAATATTTAAATAACCCCATTTCAGAAAAAGAAATTGAACAAGCCATCAATGAACTCCCTAAGAAAACATCTCCAGGACCAGATGGATTTACAAATGAATTCTATCAAATACTTAAAGAACAATTAATTCTAATACTATATAAAATAGGCAAAGAAGGAGTCCTACCAAATTCTTTCTGTGATACAAATATAGTGCTGATACCTAAACCAGGAAGAGTCAAAACAGAGAAAGAAAATTATAGACCAATTTCCCTAATGAATTTAGATGCAAAAATTTTAAATAAAATATTATCAAATAGATTACAGCAAATTATTACAAGAATAATACACTATGACCAGCTAGGGTTTATACCAGGAATGCAGGGCTGGTTCAATATTAGGAAAACTATCAGCATAATTGATCATATCAACAACACTAACAGAAACCACATGATCATCTCAATAGATGCAGAAAAAGCTTTTGACAAAATACAACACCCATTCCTATTAAAAAGATTAGAGAGCATAGGAATAAATGGAGTCTTCCTTAAAAAGTAGCATCTACCTAAAACCTTCAACAAGCATCATATGTAATGGGGACAAGCTAGAAGCATTTCCAATAAGATCAGGGGTAAGGATGTCCGTTATCACTGCTGTTGTTCACTATTGTACTAGAAATGTTAGCTTTAACAATAAGAGAAGAAAAAGAAATTGAAGGGATTAGAATAGGCAGTGAAGAAACAAAGCTATCAATCTTTGCAGATGAGATGATGGTATACTTAAAAAATCCTAGAGAACCAATGAAAAAACTTCCTCAACTAATTAACAACTTTTTCAAAGTTGCAGGATACAAAATAAACCCACACAAATCAACAGCATTTCTATATATTACTAACAAAGCCTGACAATAAGAGATAGAAAGAGAAATTCCATTTTAAGTGACTATAGACAATATAAAATATTTGGGAGTCTACCTGCCAAGACAAATCCAGAAACTATACAGACACAATTACAAAACTCTTTTCACACAAATAAAATCAGATCTAAATAATTGCAAAAACATCAGCTGCTCGTGGATAGACAGAGCTAATATAATATAAATGACAATTCTATCTAAATTAATTTATTTATTTAGTGCCATACCAATCAAACCACCAAAAATTGTTTTATAGAGCTCAAAAAAAAAAATCATAACAAAATTCATTTGGAAGAACAAAAGGGAATTAATGAAAAGATATGCAAGAGAAGATGGCCTTACCATACCAGATCTAAAATTGTATTCTAAAGCAGCAATCATCAAAACTGCTTGCTACTAGCTAAGAAATAGAATGGTGGATCAATGGGATAGGTTAGGTACCCAAGACATAGTAGTCAATGACTCTAGTGATCTATTTTTTGATAAACCCAAAAACTCCAGCTTCTGGGATAAGAACTCACTATTTGACAAAAAACTGCTGGGAAAACTGGAGAACAGTATGGCAGAAACTAGTTATAGACCAACATCTTACATCATATACCAAGATAAAGTCAAAATGGCTACATGATTTAGACATAAAGGGTGACAAACAAATTAGGAGAGCAAGGAATAGTTTACCTGTCAGATCTATGGAGAACAGAAGAATTTATGACCGAACAAGAGACAGAGAACATTATGAAATGCAAAATGGATACCTTTGATTATATTAAATTAAAAAGGTTTTCCACAAACAAAGCAAATGCAACCAAGATTAGAAGGGAAGCAGAAAGCTGGGAAACAACTTTTTACAGCCAGTGTCTCTGATAAAGGCCTCATTTCCAAAATATATAGAGAACTGAGTCAAATTTATAAGAATATAAGTCATTATTCAATTGATAAATGGTCAAAGGATATGAACAGGCAATCTTCAGATAAAGAAATTAAAGCATATAGTCATATGAAAAAATGCTCTAAATCACTATTGATTAGAGAAATGCAAATTAAAACAACTCTGAGGTACCACATGACACCTATCAGATTGGCTAACATGACAAAACGGGAAAATGATAAATGTTGGAGAAGATTGGGAAAATTGGAACACTAATGCATTGTTGGTGGAGCTGTGAATTGATCCAACCATTCTGGAAAGCAATTTGGAACTTTGCCCAAAGGGCAACCAAACTGTGCATACCCTTTAATCCAGAAATACCACTTCTAGGTCTGTATCTGAAAGAAATCATAAAAATGGGAAAAGGACCCACATGTACAAAAATATTATAGCAGTTCTTTTTGTGGTGGCTAAGACTTGAAAACTGAGGAGATGCCCATCAATTGGGGAATGGCTAAACAAGTTGTGGTATATAAATGTAATGGAATACTATTTTTCCCTAAGAAATGATGAGCAGGCAGACTTCAGAAAAACCTAGAAAGACCTGCATGAACTGATGCTGAGTGAAGTGAGCAGAAAGAGCAAAACGTTGTACACAGTAACAGCACAGTATGATGACCAACTTTGATAGATCTAGCTCTTCTCAGCAATGCAATGATCTAAGACAATTCCAAAAAACTCATGATGAAAACTACTATCCACATCCAGAGAAAGAACTATGGAGTTTGAATGCAGATTGAAGTATGCTATTTTTTCCTTTTTTTTTCTTCTTTTTGGGGGGGGTTCTTTCTCATTGTTTTTCCCTTTGGTTTTAATTCTTCATTTCAACATGACCAATGTGGAAATATGTTTAATATGATTGTACATGTGTGGCCTATATCAGAATGCATGCCATCTTGGGAAGGAGGAAGGAGAAGGAGGGAGAGAAAATTTAAAACTCAAAATCTTATAAAAGTGAATGTCAAAAAACTAAAATTTAAGAAATAAACAAATGTGTTTTTTTTAAAGTGCAACCCCGAAACCAAAGGAATTTAATCAAAGCCTTATGTGCATCCTTATCTAATCTGCTCATGATTGGATTATTTTAAAAGTGCCAGAGTTCTTATCCTATATTGCTGCATTTTGAAAGTCTCCAGGCCCCTTTGCCCATCCCTAACTCCTAAGAAATAAATACTGCTACCATAACTATCAAGGCCAATAAGAACCAATCTGTAGTTCTGAATAAAAACTAGTTTTCCTACACCTATCCTGTATGCTACTTCACCTCTCAGAGACCAGAATGGATAGCAGTCTTGGGTAGAGAGCAAAGCAAATACACGTCCTATATATTCTTGTATACTTCTTGTATGGGTGATGATGATGATGATGATGACAGTTTTTATTAAGTACCTACTCTGTGTTAGGCACAGTGTGTACTAAATGCTTTACAAATATTATCTCATTTGATCTTCACAACAACCCTATGAGGTAGGTATTATTATTATCTTCATTTTACAGATGAGGAAACTGAGGCATACAGAGGTTAAGTGATTTGCCAAAGGTCACAAAACTAGTAAGTGTCTGAGGCTGAATTTGAACTCAGGTCTTCCTGATGCTAGGCCTAGTACACTATTCATTGATCCACCTACCCATCTTCAACCAATGGTTGAAGATTATCAATCATCCATGTAATTAGATTTAAGGATTATGTGACTATGTGCTGCTCAGTTCCTTGAGGTGCAGAACCAGACTAATTCAATCATGGCTTCAGTTTTCACCTCTAAGCACATAACTTGCACATCTTATTTCTAGCTCCGGAATCTCCCCTAACATTCTACATCTTTAACAGCCTATTAAATACCTCCACCTGAATGTCTCACCAATACCTTGAACTCCACCTAAAACTAAACCTAGCCACTCACTCATGCCCTCACATCCAACTAGTTGCCAAGTCCTGCCAATTTTTCCACTACAAAATCTTTCTCATCCATTTCCTCCTATCTTCTAAAATTGCTACCTCTATAGTTCAGGCCCTCACAACCTCTCTACAAGACTACTACAATCCTCTTCTAACTGTTCTCCTGCATTGGTATCTGTTCTCACCAAACCATTCTCCACCTACTATCCAAAAGACTTTTCCTAATTCATATGTCTAACCAGGTTAATCTACTAGTCAAAAACCTTCAGAAATTGCCAATAAATATTTTAAAAAATAACAAAATCACCTAGCATTTAAGGTCTAGCCTAATTTGGCTCCATCCTACACTACCAGTGCTTCATTTCATCCTACTACCCACCATATATTCTAAGTTTTGGCCAAATTGTACTCCTATTTATTTCCTGATCTCATTCATTTCCTGAGTCTTGTGCATTTGCATGGATTTTCTCCCATGTCTGGAACTCAATCTTTTCTATCTACATCTTTCTTCAAGTCTATGTTACTCTAGTTCTAGAACTCAAGGGATAAAAATAGAATAGTTTGAAGGTTAATGGCAACAGCCAGCCAGAAGATATCAATAGCTCTTCAGGGAAGCAGTAAGTGACAGGCAAGATGCAGCTGGGATGTACCTGGAAAATGTCTGTGACAACTTTGGAAGTATAAGTTGCCCTGGCCCCATTTTTATCAGTATTGTGGTTCTTTCATAATAGGAAATTTGAGAGGAACTTAGATATTCTTTAAGGTTATGAGACCACTCAAAAAACTAAATATGAATATGATTCAATGTGATATACTCAATAAATCTCCTTTTGTTATATGTTTCCTTCCAATCTGAACCTGAATAGCTGGACCAGCCTGAATTAGGCCTGGTCCATAATAACATACATAGGTATGAGAGAAATTACTATTTTACTATTATATTACATTATATTAATAGCCAATTGTTAAGTTGGTATCCAGGCTTTTCTCTTTTGTTTCTTCATTGAGGCCCAGCTCCCATGGAAGATCAGTCTCTGAAGTACATGACTGATGGATTATTCCTAGTCCTCAAGGAACATGCTCTTATATCTTGGGAGGGACCCTACCCAACTAGGAGACCTTACTTCTGTTTAGGGTGCCCAGCTCATGAAGGAGAAAACCAACCAGAGTGGTCTGGATGGAGATAGATTCCCCTGTCCAGATGTCTTGATGTTGACTGAATCTCATGAGCAAGCCACATTCTCAATAGGAGAAGCTGAAGACTTCTAGGCTACCTCATCATTAAATATCCACCAATCAGGGTTGATTTTCAGTTGTCAAAGGAATTCCCTTTCAAAATTATTTAAAGCTTTCAGGCTCTCCATGTCTTTTGTCTTTGGTTGCCAAGAGAAACCACTGACCATCAATTTATTGATTGTTAGATAGCCTAATTAATAAGGTGATTATTAATTACCCAAAAATTCTGTCTTTCAGGGTTTTTCATTCATCACAGACATATGCAAAATACATTAAACAAATCCAAGTTACCTTGGAGAAGTAGGTCCTAGCTAGAATATTTGTACAAAGTGATTTTAGCTGTCTCAAACTCATTAGAAGTTCTCAATGATTTTTTTTTCAAATATGTGGTCCAGAGCCTTCTGGGACAGGTAATCCAGAGACTATCCCAATGAATAAGGATTTCTGAGACCCAAAGCATTATAGAACATAGAAATCCTATTGAGAACCCCTTTAACTTAGATGTATAGGATTTAGTCTCTACTGGCACAGAATTTAATACCTTTGTAGAGGACATAGGACATAATCTTATCGTAAACATAATCCAGCCCTTAGCACATTGCTTGGAACATGGTAGGCATTTAATAAGTGCTAATTGATTGATGGTAATTAAAGCTGGTGCTCCTTGAGCATTAAAGGCAGTTGTGTGGAGCTTGAGTGACCACTGGTCAGGCATGCTGAAAAGAGGATTCCTTCTCAGGAAGAGAGATTACATTAGATGGCCCTTTTCAATATGGTCCATATTCAACTCTCAGATTCTGCAGTTCTGCAAAGTGTGTAAGAGATATATAAGTTGTTATATGAGGTTGAAGGAAAAAAATAATATTTCTAACCTCAGTTAATCAGTGACTAAGATGAGCCTAGAACTTCACCCCTTGACTCTCAAGGATCTCTCCCCTACTGCACAACATTTCCTGAGAGTCATCAATAATGACAAAATATCCAAATCAATGAATCACTATTTCCAATCTTGGTTTTGTGAGTATGTTGAAACTTGATTCACCAGCTGTGTGGAAGTATTGATAGAGTGCAGGGCTTGGAGTTACTAAGACCTGAGTTAGAATCCAGCCTCAGCTATGTACCCTGGGCAAGACACATAACCCCTCTCAGCCCCATTTTCCTCAAATGTAAAATGGGGATAATAATAGCATCTGCCTCCCAGGGTTGTTGTGAGGACCAAATGAGGTGATGTATATAAAATGCTTTGAAAACATTAAAGGGCTAAATAAATGCTGGTTATTTTCCCCTTGTTCCCTGGAAAAGGTATCAGGCAAAGGATATGAATTATTTCCTTGAGATAAGGTAACTAGAGACCTAATACTACACTGAAAATCATTTCAGTGGGACTTTTTGAAAAAAAGATTTGGGTTGATTGCTTTTGTTTCTTCAATTCACTTTAATTCAAGTAGTAACAGATGAAAATTGAGGAATTTTATAAAGGGTCTTATTTTTGAAAAATCATCATCTCTATGTTAGATACCTTTATGGAGCTTTACAGAGTTTGGGCAAATGGGATTTGACATTTTTTTAAATGAAGTTTGCCAAGAGATTAGCTGGAATTGAGGTCTGGGTGTCTTTTCACTCTTCTAAAAAAAAAAAAGTTGTTGTTATATTTAAGAAATAACTGAAGAAATAAGAAAAATGAAGAAAAATTTGAAGAAATAACCGCCAACATCCTCATAGGCATACAGCTGCCTAACTGTCTCTTTGCCTCTCATCTCTCCATCTCTGCCTCTCTCTGTCTCTCTGTCTGCCTCTGTGTGTGTGTGTGTGTGTGCATGCACGTGTGTGTGTGTGTGTCTGTCTCTCCTCGAAAACTCCATATATTCCAAGAGTGACAACCTGAATCATGTACTTCAGTCAGCATGAAGCTTAACCTAGGATAGATGGGCATTTTCTCTGGGTATGCTTACCCTGTCTATTAGCTACAGGATTATTGCATTGAATGGGTCATTTAGGATGGATGAGGTATTAGTTAGGCAATATCTAGAAAAAATGAGCTGTGACTCCCACCCAGGTGATTGAACAGCAAATTCTGAGCAAATCTAGCACCAGTGAGAAGGTCAGATAAGGTTGTTCTGGGATCTTTGGTCCCATCACATTCACTTCTGAACTTGGCATAGAAAGGAGCTAAAGTTGCCCCCTTACTTACAGTAAATTAGTCTCCACTGGCCCATGCCAAGTAGGTTGCTCAAGTTTGACTCCTCACTGAGCTTTGCTGCCCACAACCTCTGCATAGACATTATTTCTTGGGTCCCCCATGTTCTCTCAAATTCACAATCTCTATTATAGCCTGTTTTCAGAAACACATTTGTTTGTTTGTTTTTTTCATAATCCTGCAAGTTGAAGGTGGTATCTACATCCACCTGAGTATGAAGAAGTCAAAGATCAATACCATGTATTGGAAATAGAACTGTATTTGGAATCCAGTTGTTACACAGAGATTTACAATTACATAATCATACAAAGAAACTGTGTAAAATATTCTGACTCCATGACTTAGTATCTTTATACCTTTAGAGGAGTCACCCAACCTAACCTAAGCTTCAGTTTACTCATATGTAAAATAGTAATTATTGTAAAAAGTAATAATAAACTGATAACACCTGCACCATAGCATCTCATAGAGTTATAAAAATCAAATTAGATAATGAAGGTAGAGCTGTCCATAATAATACATAATTATATAAGTGAGAAATATGTGCAATATGATTAGAAATCTGAAGCTCAATCCAGATTTTTGTCCAATTTCTTCCACTCCTTATATGATGTTGGGCAGGTCATTAAACTTCTCTGGGCCTCCATTTACTAACATCAAAAAATGATTCACAACGTCTAAGGTCTCCTTCTAGCTCTAAAATTCCATAAATTTGTCCAACGCAGTCAGTCAATGGGTAACATCCTGCTATGAGGGCTGAGTCAGCTCAAACTAAGTATACATGAGACCAGGATCTAGGTCAGTCTGCCTTAGCGTCAAAGTAATATATGTCTGGGCCTTTGGAAACCTGCTACCTATTCCCCAGCGTGTTCCTCACTTGCAAGCTGACACATCTGCTCTGGCAGCAGTCTCAGACCCAACTAGGAAATTTTTGATGTGAGTAAAGCCTGTGGTTGAATAGCAAACAGTCCCTCATTTATGCTGTTCATTATTAAGAAGAATTAAGAGGACCCTTTCACTTTCACTCTCCATGCACCTTGACCCTCCCTAAATTAACATGTCAGGAACATGCAGGCCCAGTATCCTATTATTTGCCTTTTTGCCTTCTCAAAAAAGTAGCCTTGTTTGCAAGAAAAAAGTCAAATATGTTCACAAACATAAATAAATGGCTGACAAGGTTTATCTTCAGTCCATGGAATAAATCTCTGATCATGAAACAGTCCACTTTATAACTTGGAAGAAGGAAGGTACAGTTATCCCTTCCACATCACAGAAGTTAGTGGTGTGCCCCCCACCTCGATCTGGAAAATCCATGTAAAATTGTTTGGCCCTCCCTTCATACCAGAGAAGAAGTCTGAATTATTACGGTAATAAAAGATAAAATATGTTGATATTATACAATACTATACACATATTTCATGTATTTCTGAGTTTCCAAACTTTTACTGTATCATCTGATAGCCTTCATGTATTGTCTGTGGCTTCCTCAAAACTCCCCAAAAATTCCCATTTCTTATGCTGACCCACTGTATATCAAAAGCATGATGGGAAAAGTTGTGATGTACAAAGGATAATTTTATTTTGAGTGGTGGCAATGGTCTTTCCCTGTGCCAGAAGCAAAACAATTCAGTCACTTCACCCCCCTATATGTTTGGTCTAGCACCTTCAGAGATGAAGTCAACATGTTCTGATGAGGAGGAACAAATAATAAGGAAAGGTTCCCCCACACACACCTTGGGTAGAAAAGGTATGGTCATAGGCATGATCCGAATCATCAGCCAGAACACTGTTGGGGTCAAATTAAGGAATTCCCCGGGACAGGTAGAATTCTATCCCAGCAAACTCATACAGAATAGAGGCGGCTAGGTGGTGCAGGTCATAATGCTAGACTTATAGGCAAAAACACCTGAATTCAAATTCTATCTTAGACACCTCCTAGCTATGTGACTCTGGGCAAGTCACTTAGTCTCTGTCTGCCTCAGTTTCCTCAACTGTAAAAGATGGACAATAATAACAGATACCCTGTGGTTATTGAGAGGATCAAATGAGATTATAATTGTGAAGCCTACTAGTACCTCTCTTCTTTTAAGGTTCATGCCACCTATCCATATCAGTTGGTCCAGATCTTTGTTACCATAATCAACTAACCTCCAAGTCAATATCCCTCTTTTCTCAAGGATTTACTGATTTACCTAGCTTGTGATCTTTTTCTTATACCCCTATTCACTTACTTGTCATCACAATCTTGCTGCTATAGGTGAACAGTTAGCTGCATTCTGTCTTCCCCATGTTCTATTTCTGCCCTGCCGCATCATCATCCTCAGATCACCACCTCATTGACCTTCTCTGCACATGTCCTGAGGTGGACATCAATGAAGGAAGTCACAAAACCATCAACATGGTCAACAAATTCATACTCTCTAATCTCAACTATTTGTTCAATGCCTCATGGCAAAATTTCTATTCTTTCTAGATGGATTATCTCACTTCCATAAACTGATGTTCCAACCTTTCTCTTCTCTTCTCAAGTGCCCCACATCTTCTCCATCTACCCCCTCACCCCCACCCAGAAGAGACCTTGGCTTCCCAAAGGCCAGAAAAAGATCAGTTTGTAAGGTGGAGCAAACAAGGACAGAATCCACTTGATAATTTCAAAATTCTCCCTTTTTAATAAATTTGCATCTAATCAAAATGAATTAAATTGAATTTTTTCTAAGAAAAAGTCTGTGTATGCCTTCTCTTAAAATCTAAACAGCAAATAAGTGAAATGTTTAAAACACAGTTTTAAAGCATACTCTATATACCCTGGCAGGCATTCAGCTAAAAAAATATGGCAAATAGGGATTTTCTAACCGCCTTCTACATTTTTTGTTATTGTTCTCCAGCTTATTTTATTGCTGAATAGAAATTTATGCTTTTCATTTTTTACTGTATTCAGAACACATGCCACCTACAGGAAGACTTGAAAAGGTTTTTCTTCCCCCCCTCCACCCTCCACAGCTGGGCTCCCCATTTCCCTCCTCTCTTCTATAAGGAAATGCTCTTTAGGGAAGCAGCCTCCCAGCCTTGCCCTCTATGTTACTGAGAAAACCAAGGCCATTTGACATGAGCTCCCTCTTCTTGTCTACTCCATATCTCAAAAGCTTTCTACATCTTTATCCACACTACTTTTCTCCAATCTCTGAGGCAGAGGTATTCCTTCACCTTGCCAAGGCCAATCCTTCTACTTATGCCTTCCATTCCATCCCATCCTATGTCCGCCTCCTTCAGAAGTTCACCTCAAAAAATTCCACTTGACCTTCCCTTACTTGACCATCATCCCAAGCTGTTGGCCTCTGCTTCTTCTTTTCACTCTTCTATGTCCTTACCTTCCATTGGTTCTTCACTTCCTTGTAATCTTGTCTCTGACCCCACTACTTAACCAAAACTGCCCTCTTAGAGACTATCAGTGTTGTCTTAACTGTCCAATCTGATGGCACACTCAAAGTTTTCATTTTCTTTACCTTTCAACAGCTTTTGATGCTGTTGAGCACCCTCTCCTCATGCATACTGTCTCCTCCTTTGGTTTCCCTGGTTGTGCTTCTATCTGCCTGACCATGCCCTTTTCATCTGTGCCAGATCTTCCATCAAAATGTGAGTATCTCCCAAGGTTCTGCCCTGGGCCACCATAATGTATCAATATTGTATCTGACTCATGGAATATGAGTTCCTTGAGGGCAGGGACAGTTTCCCTTTTTGCCTTTATAACCCACCCCCCTCAGTGTTTAGAATAGTGCCTTTAATATTATAGGTGGTCCATGAATGTTTATTGAATTTCATTGATCTTAATTGCTTCTTCTCACTGTTCTCTCTGGCTGATACTTTGCACTAAGTTCCAGGTCACCAAATCCTACATACCTACATACCTACATATCTATGTACATACATCTCTCAGATCATGATTCAGTGTGCTCTCAGAGGGAAAAAGTAGGATGAAAAGGTAGAAGTTATAAGAAAACAGACATTCAGTATAAGGAAAAAATACCTAATTATTAATGTCATCCAAATGAATGAGTAGCCTCTAAAAGCAGTGAGTTCTTGGTTATTGAAAATATTCAAAGAATCTGGAGGACTACTTTTGGGGAGGATTATAGAAGATATTCATGTTTAAGGTAGGGGGTTGATATAGATGACATTTGAGGCCTCTTTCAAATCAGAATTCTACAATTCTCTTGAGGAAATTAGATAGCACAGGGGTGGACCACAGGCCAGTAACATTAATTAAGGTTCAATATTGGGATGAAATGAGGTACATTCATATCATTGAATAGTTGGGGTTTTTTTAAAGGAGATTTTCATAACACTTAACTTCTATGGATGTATTGGCTCCCCCCATCTCTGTTCAGCCATCTAGGGTGTGGTTTTCAGATCTACATCAAGTAGAAAGGGCACCATTGAGTGGCACTTTTTATGTCTCCAGATGGCCTCCAAAGCACTGAAACATAGCCAGGGGCCACCAGGAAGCTGTCTCAAGGGAGGCACATTGTTTTACCCCATACCAGGCCAGTCAAGTCTCAGTTTTATTGCCTTTTAAGGAAAATCTTACCTCACCCATGTTGGGGGTGGTGAGGAGTGGAAGAGAAGAGACTCTGGTTAACAGAGTCTGGTAGATACTGGTCTTTTCACAATGAATTCATTGAAAGAAAAGAACTAAAGCAGTTGAGGGATTATTTAAATAAGCTTTGCTATTTTATTATTTGGCTAATTAGTCATGTATATAAAAGTTTGACATATTTTTCTCCAGCTAATTTTTTTTATTGTGGAATCCTTAGAGCTTGAAAAGACTTTATAGATTATCCAGTCCTCAAAGATTAAAAAAAAACAAAACTAAGAGTACTATGGGTGCAAATATTGTCATAATGACACTAATTAACATTTTTGCCTTTTATAGACACTACAAGCAATTTCTGGAGTGAATCATGTTTTCCCATGGGAATAATTTCATAATTGGAGATTGTGTTCCTGA
>NW_020954569.1:70161941-70168669 GCF_900497805.2 Vombatus ursinus | reverse complement strand
ATCATGCTTTATGTCTAAATCATGTATGCATTCTGAACTTATCTTGGTATACAGTGTGAGACATTGGTCTAAATCTAGTTTTGCCTGGTAATTTTGGTCAAGTAGTGAATTCTTGCCCAAAAAGCTTGGGTCTTTGGGTTTGGCAAATACCTGATTACCATGGCCATTTACTGCTGTGTATTGTGTATCTAATCTATTCCAATGATCCACCACTCTAATTCTTAGTCAGTACTAGATTATTTTGATGACAATGATGACTTTATAATACTGTTTGAGATCTGGTACTCATAGGCCACCTTTCTTTACTTTATTGATTCCTTACATATCCTTAACCTATTGTTCTTTGCAGATGAATTTTGTTATTATTTTTTCTAGCTCAATAAAATAATTTTTGGTAGTTTCATTGGCATGGCACTGAACAAGCAAATTAATTTAGGTAGAATTGTCATTTTTATTATATTGGCTTGACCTACCCATAAGCAATTAATATTTCTCTATTTGTTTATATATGACTTCATTTGTGTGAAGCGTTTTGTAATTGTGTTCATATAGTTCTTGGGTTTGTCTTGTATTTTATATTGTCTACAGTTATTTTAGATAGAATTTCTCTATATCTCTTGCTGCTGGACTTTGTTGGTAATAGATAGAAATGACAATGTAGGTTTATTTTATATCCTACAACTTTGTTGAAGTTAATTGTTTCAACTAGTTTTTCAGTTATTCTCTAAGTATACTATTACATTGTCTACAAAGAATGATAATATTATTTCCTCATTGCCTATTCTAATTCCTTTAAACTCTTCTTTCTTCTCTTATTGCTATAGCTAGCATTTCTAGTATAATGTTGAATAATAGTGGTAATTTGTGAGCATTCTTGTTTCACCCCTGATCTTATTGGGAAGCTTTCTAGCTTATCCTCATTACAGATAATGCTTGCTCTTTGTTTTAGATAGATGCTACTTATCATATTAAGGAAAGCTCCATTTATTCCTACACTTCCTAGTGTTTTTAATAGGAATGAGTGTTCATTTTGGCACAGGCTTTTTTTTCTGCATCTATTGAGATAATCATATGATTTTTATTGTTTTTGTTATTGATATGGTCAATTACGCTGACAGTTTTCCTATACTGAAGCAGCCCTGCATTCCTGGTATAAATCCCACTGTGAAAATTAATAATGCCTTTGTGTAGATTTCTACTGTATCAGTTCTATAATGTAACTGATTTTATACAATATTAATTTTATAATTGGGTCTGTATCCACCTAATTTGAGTTTAGCTCAAGAATCCAGCTCATTTTGCATTTACCTGCTTAAATTGAGCTTAGAAATCCAGCTGAGGTAGCTCAAAAGTAGTTTAGTTTAAAAGTAAGGTAGCCCCTAGGATACTTCATGAACATCCATTTCTTTACCCCAAAAAATTACAGTGCCCAAAAGATATATTCTGTCTGTTTTTGTGCAGTTAAGAGAGTTTTGTCTCTTCCAAGGAGACAGCAAGCTTGCACTTAGCAAAAACTATGGGATACAGATGGCCCCCATAATAAAATTAAGATTTCTTAATTGTTAGAGAGTTGTGATTAGCCTTACCTGAATGCTAGCCCACCTTTTTCAGATCAGTCAATTGTAAGATTCCCTGACTACACCAATCCCTTTCTTTTCCTTTTCATGAGGGTCCCTACATTTACTGAGGTGGCCAGAGTAACCTGCTTTGTGAACAGCTATATGAGTCACTGTTAGTAAACTATTATCTTGCTCACAGAAAACACGCTTCAGTTGGCCTTTGTTGAATTTTCCTCACCACACCACCTCATAATGTATGATCTTCATGATAAATTGATGTAATCTCCTTACTAGTATTTTATTCAAAATTTCTGCCTCAATATTCATTAGGAAAATTGGTCTGTAGTTTTTTTTTTTCTCTGTTTTTGCTTTCCTAGGTATCAGCACAATATTTATGTCATAAAAGTAATCTGGTAGGACCCCTTTGACTATTTTTCCAAATAGTTTATATAGTATTGGAATTAATTGTTTTTTAAATGTTTGGGTGTGAGGGACTGTCTGATGTTGGCTACTGCCAAGTAAAAGTTGTGGCAAGATGGGGTAGGAACTGGGTATTAGGAAGTAATCAGAGCTCACGCTCCCAAGGCAGGGGCTGTGCTAGGCGGAGTTGTGGTGAACTGGATACGGAGAAGTAACCGGAGCTCACGCTCCTGAGGCAGTGGGCAGTGCTCTGTGGAGCTGTGATAAGCTGGAGAAGGAACAGGATACAAGGAAGTAGCCGGAGCATGTGCTCCTGAGGCAGGGGGCTGTGCCACGTGGGAGTGGGACAGCAGAGAACGAGTTCCTTTGTCTAGTCCTCCATCCTAGGTGCAACGTTAACCCCAGACGTCTCCTTCCTGACTTCCTGGGTCACGTACTTTCCCTTTGTGTAGCACTGACTCCAGACGCCTCCTCCCAGTATCTGGGCCTGACTTCCTAGGTCACGTACTCTCCCTTTGTCTATGCACTAATCCCAGACGCCTCCTTCCTGTATCCGGTCCTAGCCTCCTGCGTCACTTCCTCTCCCTTGGTGCACTAAACTCAGACATCCCCTCCCGGTATCTGATCCTACAATCAATGACTAGTAGGCGGGCTGAGGAGGAGGGGCTAAAGTAGGTACTTAAGGAACGGTCGTGGTCGGAGCTCGCTCTCTCTTTGCTCCTGCTCTCTTGCTATGGCCTTCCTGCTTGGCCTTGCTGTGATGGCCTCTGAATAAAGCTCGGGTGTTGGCACCTCCTGGTCTGCTCGTCTCTGTGTGTTTATCCGGGTAGGCTCCGAAGACTGGTAAGTATGACTCTGGCAGCCTGCTCCTTATAGGAGGAGGGTGCATGGCGCGGCCGGCACATTTGGGAGAATTCACTTGTGAATCCATCTGGTCCTGGGGATTTTTTCTTAGGGGCTCATTTATGGTTTTAAATGTCCATATGTGTTTTCTAAGATAAGGTTATTTAAGTATTCTATTTTGTCTTGTGTTAGGGTGGATAGGTGGCACAGTGGATAGAGTGCTAGGCCTGTAGTCAGGAAGACTTATCTTCCTGAGTTCAAATCTGGCCTCAGACAATTACTAACTGTGTGACCCTGGGCAAGTCACTTAACCCTGTTTGCTTCAGTTTCCTCATCTGTAAAATGAACTGGGAAAGGAAATGGCAAGCCACTCTTTGCCACGAAAACCCCAAATGGGGTCACAAAGAGCAGGACATGACTGAAATGACTAAACAACAACAACAAAAATTTCCTCTTCTGTTAATCAGGATAATTTATGTTTTTGCAAATATTCATCCATTTTGCTTAGATTATCAGATTTATTGACATATAATTGGCCAAAATAGCTTCTATTGCTTTAATTTCATCATCATTGGGGGTGAATTCAATCCTTTTCATTTTTGATACTGGTAATTTGGTTTTCTTCTCTTTTTTTAAATCAAATTAAACAATGATTTATCGATTTTATTGGGTTTTTTCCCCACAAAACCAGCTCCTAGTTTTATTTATTAGCTCAATCTTACTTTCAGTTTTTATTAATCTCTCCTTTGACTTTCAGAATTTCCAACTTGATGTTTAATTGTGGGTTTTTAATAATTTTTTTCTAGCTTTATTTTTTAATCGTGTGCCTAATTCATGGATTTGCTCTTTCTCTATTTTATTGATGTAAGTATTTAGAGATATAAATTTTCCCCTAAGAACTGCTTTGGCTGCATCCCATAAAATTTGATGTGTTGTCTCATTGTTGTCATTCCCTTTAATGAAATTATTGATTCTTTCTAACATTTATTCTTTGACCTACTCATTCTTCAGGATTAAATTATTTAATTTCCAATTATTTTTTAATCTATATTTTCACAGCCCTTTAATGAATGTAATTTTTATTGTGTTATGGTCTGAAAAGGATGCATTTAATATTTCTGCTTTTCTGCATTTAGTTGTGAGTTTTTTATGCCCTAATACATGATCAATTTTTGTGAAAGGGGAGTGTACAGGGGAGGAAATGGATATTTCTTTCTATTCCCACTCAATTCTCTTCAAAGGTCTATTTAGATCTAACTTTTCTAAAATTCTATTCATCTCCTTAATTTCATTCTTATTTATTTTTATGATTAGGTTTATGTAGTTCTGAGAGAAGAAAGTTGAAGTCCCCCATTAGCACAGTTTTACTGTGTATTTCCTTCTGTAACTCCTTTAACTTCTCTTTTAAGAATTTGGATACTATGCCATTTGGTGCCTCTATGTTTAGTATTGAGACTACTTCGTTATTTATGTGCCTTTTAGCAGAACATAGTTCCTCTGCTTATCTCTTTTAATTAGGTCTTCTTTTGCTTTTGCTTTGTCTGAGATCATGATTGTAACCATGGCTTTTTTTTTTTACCTCAGCTGAAGCACAATAGCACAATAATCTGCTGCAGCCCCTTATTTTAACTCTGTGTGTATCTCTGTTTCAAGTGTGTTTCTTGTAAATAACCTATTACTGAATTCTGGTTTTTAATCCATTCTGCTATCTGCTTCTGTTTTATGGGTGAATTCATCCCAATCACAATCACAGTTATGATTGCTAACTGTGTATTTCCCTCCTTCCTATTTTTTTACTGTTTATCCTCTCTCTTTTTTCACCCTAACCCTCTTCAAAAATCTGTTTTGCTTCTGCTTCCTAATCCTTAATCCACTCCCCCTTCTATGGACCCCCTCATTTCTCTTGTTTCCTTATCTTTTTACTTCCTTGCAGTGTAAGATAGATTTCTATACAAACTTAACATGTATACTATTCTCCCTTTGAGCAAATTCTGATGAGAGTAAGGTTCAAGCACTATCTATCACCACACCCATTTTCCCCTTTACTGCAAAAACTCTTCCTTTCATGCCTCTTTTATGTGATATAATTTTCCCCATTCTTCTTCTCTCTTCTTCTCTCAGTGCATCCCTCTTTCTCACCCTTTAATTTTATTTTTATGAAATCATCATATGATACTCAACTCACACCTGTGCCTTTTGTCTTTGTATACTCCTTCTAAATGCCTTAATAATGACAAAGTTCTTAGGAATTATAAGCATCATCTTCCCATACAGGAATGCAAACAGTTTAATCTTATTGAATCCATTAGGAGTTTTCTTTTATGTACACCTTTTTATGCTTCTCTTAGGTCTTGTATTTGAAAGTCAAATTTCTATTTAGCTCTGGTCTTTTCATCAGGAATGCTTGAGAGTCTTCTATTTTATTAAATATCCATTTTTGCCCTGAAGGATTACATTTCAATTACATTCAGTTAACCTACATTTCAGTAGGTTATTCTTGATTATAATCCTAGCTCCTTTCCCTTCTGGAATATCATACTCCAAGCCCTTTAATTCTTTAATGTAGAAGCTGCTGAGTCTTGTGTGATCCTGGCCATGGCTCCACCGTAATTGAATTGTTTCTTTCTGGCTACTTGCAAAAATTTCTCCTTGCCCAGGGAAGAAATGTGGCTATAATATAATTGGGAGTTTTCATTTTGGAATCTCTTTCAGGAGGTAATCAGTGGATTCTTCAGTTTCTATTTTATCCTCTGGTTCTAGGATATCAGGGCAGTTTTTCTCAATAATTTCTTGAAATATGATGTTTAGGATCTTTTTTTTAATCATGATTTTCAGGTGATCCCATAATTCTTGAATTATCTCTCCTTGATCTATTTTCCATGTCAATCATTATTCCAATGAAATATTTCACATTTTCTCCTATTTTTCCCACTCTTTTGACTTTGTTTTATTGCCTCTTGATCTCTCATGGAGTCATTAGCTTCCACTTGCCCTATTCTAATTTTTAAGGAATTATTTTCTTTGGTGAAATTTTGTATCTTTTTTTTTCCATTTGGCCAATTCTACTTTTTAATGTGTTCTTCTCTTTAGCTGATTTTTGTTCTTTTACCATTTGGCCAATTTGGTTTTTTAGGGTGTTATTTTCTTCAGTATTTAGGGGGCTCTTTTACTAAGCTCTCTTTTCATAATTTTCTTGTATCACTGTCATTTCTTTTCCCAGTTTGTTTTCTATTTCTCTATTTGGCATTTAAAATTCTTTTTGATGTCTTCCAGGAATTCTTGTTGGACTTGTGTCCAATTCATTTTTTTTTCATTGAGGCAATTTGGGTTAAGTGACTTACCCATGGTCACAGAGCTGGTGAATATCGTGTGTTTGAGGCTGGATTTCAACTCAGGCCCTCCTGACTCCAGGGCTAGTACTCTAACCACTGCATCACCTAGCTGCCCCCCAATTCACTTTTTTTTCCTTTGAAGCTTTGCTTGTAGGTTTTTAACATTTTTTTGTCTTCTTCTGAGTTTATGTCTTGATCTTCCCTGTCTCCATAGTAATTTTTTATAGTCAAGTTCTTTTTTTTTGTAGTTTGCTCAGTTTTCCAGTCTATTTCTTTTTTTTCTTTTTTTAAAATTTATTTTATATTTTAATTTGTGGACTAAAACAAGCATTTCCATAACATAGTACAATAAAAAAAAGATGATTGTACACAAAACTGTAAATCTACTATGCACAACTTGCTATTCCTTTCAAATATACAACAAAATTATCATGTATCATGTAAATTTTCCCCTTTTTTTCTTCCCTCCCTCCCCATCCTAGAAATGGCCACCATTAGACACAAATAGGTGTATGTATATGTGTGTGGATAGATAGATAGATAGATAGATAGATAGATAGATAGATAGATAGAT
>NW_020954569.1:70145195-70161931 GCF_900497805.2 Vombatus ursinus | reverse complement strand
GATAGATAGATAGATAGATAGATAGATAGATAGATAGATAGATAGATAGATAGATAGATAGATAGATGTGAATATATACATGTATATATACATACATGCACATACATGTATATATATATGTGAAATTATTATGTACATACTTCTATTTATCAGTTCTTTCTCTGGATGCAGATAGTAACTTTCTTCCTATGTCCTTTATAGTTAATTTGGGTAGGTGTAAAATGATATGTTCATGTTGTTATGATCTGAATTAGATTCATTATTTGGTAAAAGAAAAATTGATGTAAAACTATGACATTTACTAAGTACTACCATTTACTAAGATAAGGCCAAAATGGATACATGACCTAGATATTAAGAGAGATTTTACAAAAAAAAAAAATAGAAGAACATGGAACATATTACTTATCAGAATTATGGATAGGTGAACAATTTATCGATAAACAAGAGATAGAAAGCAAAGTTAGGTATAAAATGGAAAATTTTGATTATATTAAATTAAAAAGGTTTTGTACAAATAAAACAAATATAGCAAAGATCAGAAAGAAAGCAGAAAAGTGGGGGCGGTGGATTTTTAGAGGCAGTTTATCAGATAAAGATCTTCTATCTAAAATATATAAAGAACTTTGTCAAATCTATAACAATATGAGTCATTTCCCAATTGATAAATGGTTAAGGATATGAACATGCAGTTTTCCAATGAAGAAATCAAACAATATATGGTCAAGAAATTGAAACAATTTTTGAAAAAATACTTGAAATCATTATTAATTAAAGAAATGCAGATTCCAGCCTATCTCTTGACTTTTAACTTTATATGATTGGGCTCTGTAATATCCCAAGCCCTAGGTTTTTCATAGGTTTTCAGCTCTGTTTTCAGAGCTGGTTCTGGGGGTTTGTAAGTTTTTGATATTTCCAAAGTGTTATCAATGCTCTGCTCTTTACCCAAGAAAGGACCTTGTATTCCTCTTGACCCTCAGCTGTGACCAGGGCCCGTATACCTCTGTAAGTGTAAGCACTAGTGTTCCTCTTCACCCAGGAGCTGCAACTCAAAACTGCATATGGACAATGCAGCAGGGCCCTGCACTCAATGCCAGCAAAGAGTCCCCTGTAATCTCTTTCTTATTAGTTGTCTGACCCCCTTCCATCTATTGTAGCCACCCCCAAGGCACTGCACTCCAAGTAGACCACTGCCCAGGTGTGACAGGCCTTTCGTACCAACCTCCTAAGCTGTCTTGGGCTAAAAAATTATCTCATCCCAACATTTTGTTGGCTCTGCTACTCCAGAATTTGATTTGGGGTGTTATTTTAAATTTCTTTGGAGGGGAATTTGGAAAGAGTTCAGGTGAGTTCCTTCCTCTAGTCCACCATCTTGGCTCTGCTCCTTCAATTCCATTCTTAAACTATGATACCCATACTGAACACAATACTTCAGCTAAAGTCTGATCAGGACAGAGTACAATGGGACCACTACCTCCTTATTCCTGGAATCTTGGAATCTATGCTCCTCTTGATTCAATACAAGATTGCATTAGCTCTTTTGGCTGCCATATCACACTGCTGATTCTTATTGAGCTCACAGTCCACTAAAACACTGATATTGTTTTCAAATAAACTGCTTTCTAACTATTCTTCTCCCTTTTCATCCTAAGAAAGTTGATTTTTTTTTTTTACCTAACAGCAATATACCTATCTATATTGAATTTTAACTTAGTAGATTCAAGTCAATGTTCTAGCCTGGGTTTGGCAAACCATAGCTTGCAGGCCAAATCTGGGCTGCCACCTGTTTTTATATAGCCCTCAAGTCAAGGATTTTTTTTACATTTTTAAATAACTTTTTGTATTTATTTTTTTGTTTGTTTTTAAAGATGTAACAACCATTCTTAGATAATAGGCCTATCAAGATCCTTGTAGACCCTGATTTTCCTCCACTTGTATCAGCTACCCCCCCACCTTTGTGTCATCTGCAAATCTAATGATGATCTTATCTATATATTTATCCAAGTCATTGATAAACAATATTAAACAGCACAGGGCCAACTTCAGATAATGAGATTCATTAAGGAACAAACAACACAAAAATCCTACTCTGGCACCATAATGTGCCACAGAGATTACCTTGGTACCCAAAGGCTATTCTAGCAGACCAGAAGCTCTGGCAGATTCTAATATGCTGGAAAGTCTTCCAATATTTTCTACAAAACTGGCTGTGGCTTCATTCCAAAGACTAGTGTAGCATAGTGGGAGGCAGTTCATCATCACTGGGTTGAACCCTTAGTGATGAATTCTTTGACCCTGGAAACCTATGAAAAAAGAAAAAGAAAAAATACACAGTGGTCCTCATTCCTGTGCAACCTCCTTCTACTTCAGCAGTGACAGTGACAGAGTAGTAAAAGGAAGCAGTGGGGGGCGGGGGGACTGAGTTATATTATTCTTTGACTGTTTTTAAACATTATATAATTTAATTGTGCTCTGAATATGATGTCCTTGGCCAGTGATTGAGTAGATATACCGCTAGAGGGACTAGGTCACATCAGTCTTCATATTCTTGTTATAAATTAAATCAGAAGATACACAAAGGGTGCAGCTAAATGGAAGAGCAGGCCACAACTTCTCCTTGGAAAGGCAAAGAAAGGAGTTGGCAGAACTGATATTAGCATAAGTCCAAAAACAACAAGAAATATCATTTCATGGTACACTTGGTCACTTTGTATTAAAGTGCTCATAATGAGCATTTGTAAAAGGCTACCATGAAGTAATGATACATTATACAACTTTCATTTCAAAGAATAGATAGAGAAATTCATGAAGAACAATAAAAATCCTGCAAATTAAATCAACATATTTTTGATACTCAGTGATTTCAGTGCAAAGGTAGGCATAAGCACGGATGGTGAAAAATATTCAAATGCATCAGAGACATCATTAATTTGGAAGTTTCCTCCCAAGGTGCAGATTCCAATCCTCCAAGCCTCCCATCCTCAAGAAATCTTGCCCATGTTCTCTCATAAATTTACTATGGGTAATTTATTCAATATACTCAAGTCAAGTCAAATCAACAAGTATTTATTAAGCCCCTTATATGTGCCAGGCATTGTACTAAGTACAGAGATACAAAGAAAGGCAAAAGACATTCCCTGCCTTTGAGGAGATCACAATCTAATGAAGAAGACAACATGCTAATAACTATATATGAATATGCTATAAACAGGATAAATTGGAAATAATCAACAAAGGGAAGGCACTATAATTAAGAGGGATTGAGAAAATAGGACAAACAACAACAATAATGCATGCACCAAAGACAGCTCATGCTCTGGGGTTTGCTGTCTTTCAGGAGGGACATATCAAGGTTCAATATTTATTTTTTTTCCTCCTCTGAGATGAGAAGAGAGATAGGAATACTGCCACTTAGGGGTTAGGGTATAGTACACTGTGCTACAGAATCTGTGCATGTTGCAGGGGCAAGGTGTAGCAACATGGACCTTTCTATTTCCCAAGTATCCCACCTTTTCTACCCTTCAAAATTCCTGATCCTTCTTTTCTCTGATATCCATTAGTTTTACAGAAGTAAATAAAGGAATTTGATAAATTAATTCACATTAAGGTGTGTCTCATGAGTAAATTTAAATTTTAAAAGAAAGCATTCCAACCCAAATGAATGAATCTCTAATTGTGGGATTTTTAAGTATCTCAATACAAAACTGAAGCAGGAGGGTGAGGCACTAGACAGGTAACAGGGCAGGCAAAGATGGGAATGAATAAACTTTACAGACTATTTAAAGAGATTCTAAAGCTAGGGGTGTAGAAACTGGGTCAGACAAACACAACAGCCTAGAAGGCCCTGAACCAATAAAGCTAAACTGTCAGGGCCCTTTCTACTGAAGAAGAGGGTGGTTCTAGTGATGCAGTTTAAGAGTTCAGAGGTCCTGAGACTCCAAAATCACCATATGTGGGTCCTGCCTGAAAGAATTCAATGCAAACCTTCTTTCAACCAAAGACAAGGTTTATTGGAACATCTGTCATATTGGGCAGACTCTTAAGGAGTGCATTAGTAAGCTATTGGCTAGATTATAAGAATCTGACCAGTGGCTAGATTTTAACAATCTAAGCAGTGGCTAAATTTTAAGAATCCAAGCAGTGACTAGATTATAAGAATCTAAGCATCTTAATGGTGACAAGGTGGACCTTATATACCAGAAGACTATGGGAGAGACCTAGGAGTGGCCAGTAAACTGGGGTGAACAGAACTCCTGGGACCTGGACTTTGTGGCCAAGGGAGAATGGAGCATAGCTAGGATTAAGGATGGGAAAACAAAGGAAGGCCAGGCTGGGATTATAGCCTCAGGCAAATGCCAGAGATTTGGCCAAGTGGGAAAGTCCAGGGTTTTTCCTTTCTAGGGTCTAGATCTCTACCCCATCACTAGCACCACCCAGGCAGCACTTGCTCATACAGTAGGTCTTCACACCAATGCACTACAATTTACTTCAGACTATAGACTTCTTTTTCTACCTAGTGTCCCTCTAAAATTGCTATGCTAACAACAAACAAATCAAACACTATAGAAGTCTGTCTACACATCCTGGAAAGAATCCTTTCTCTCATGTTGGAATGGTGGAGGACAAAGGGTATATCATTGGTTGTACCTTTGCATGGGGTTTTCTACCCACAACTACCTTCCTATTACTCCCTAAAGTTCTACTTAGGGTTCAGGCTTATACCCTTAGCTTAGCTAAAAAGTCTCCTTTGAGGCCAAAGAGATTCAAATAACTTAGACTTGATATCATAGTTTTACTTTTTTAAGGGAACAATGTGCTTTAAACTACAAGCATTGTAATATCAAGAAAATAAATTATCTACTAGCTCTCTCAATCCTCTATGGTCCCCAATAAATACTTTCTCTCTTCTTGACCTTACTTCCTGCTCTGGAGAGATGGGGGGGGGGGGTCATGAGTCCAGTTTGGCCCTATCCCCAAGGCCTACCTCTGGACTTAAGGTCAATTTAGAGAAACTAGGAACATCAGGATAATAAATGGGCCTTCTGGATCTGGAAGCCACTGCTGTACTATGCAGGAACACTTGAAAAGTGGGTGTCATTTCCAACAACTTCTAAGACTCCTACCAAGCCAGGCATGGGCAGAAGAAATGAAGCCTTGCACTTCAGCATCAATACTATTTGTTACATAAGGACCAGCCTGATCTTGCTAGAGGAGAGGGAAAATATGACCTCCCATTTTTCCTCCTGCTTCCTGCTCCTCTCCCTTCTTCTTAATTCATTTTTCAAAACTTTGTTGCCTCAGTGAACTCATGCAATCTGAGTCCACAATGGGCCTATATTCCTCACTAGGTTCCTCAAAGATAGAAATTTGTTATTATTGTTGTTTGTCCTTCCTTCTTGAAGAGGACCATGACATCAGGGAGGTGACATCATGACATGCAAGTGAATTGGATTTTAAGTGAGGGAAGGCTGTACAAAGTCACCAGCCTCACTTTCTCCCCTGGAGCCATCTGGGTCCAGTGGCCAGATAGAGATCAGGAGGACCTGAGATGGCCCTGGATGCAGTGGGAGACCTTAGCCTTTTTAAGCTAAGGTCTTTAACAGGTCTCAGTTTGACTGAGGCAACACCCATCCAGTGATTAAGGCTAGATAAGAAATGAGGCAGACAATGAACTCTACCTAGTCAAAAAATAAAAAATAAAAATCTGTCCTGGAGGGGAAGACCCTCTGGTTTTCTTGCCACTACAGAAAAAAATTGATATTTACATTCACTCTAAGCCAATCAGGGCCCAAACAATGGCCAAGTGGGCCTTGGCCTGGGACAGTAGGAAGAGAGAAGGCAAGAGCTGGGGGTGCGGCACAGGATGAGGGAGGATCTGAATGAGGGAGGTGAACTGCTTTTCCTTCCCAGGCCCAGCTTTCTTTTTGTCTAGTTTTTCTGTGGTATTCAAATGCTAAGGAGGCAGGGCATGTGTCTATACATCACTTTAGCCATAGAATTCAAAGGCAAATAAGGCAGTTATAGACTCCACCACCTGCCAAAAAGAAAAAAAGGTCAAGAGATTGCAAATTGGGCTTCCCCATTCAGATTTATTATTTGGAGCTGAGCTTTGCAGGATATATGATGCCGCCCTTCTCCTGTTTCTGTGCCTTATGCCTTCTCAGCCTGGCAGCTCCACTAGCTGCATTTTCTTTTCTTGTCTCATTGTCAGGGGGACTAGCCTGATCCCACTGTTCCTTCCAGTTTAGCTTTCCTAAACAGCAGCCTGGAGGGCTGGACGGAAGCAAGCAGTTTATAAATAAATGATTTGTTCCAAGTTCCTTCAATACAGAAAACCTAGATTGGGTTGAGAGAACATAGCTATAGGAAGGTTCCATTCTAATGCCAAGGACTTACACACACTCATAGAGAAACCAGCTATTAAGTATTAATCCACTAAGTCATTTTGGCTATTACAAATACCCAAATTAACTTCAAAGGACCTATGGAGGAAGATGTTATCTGCATCCAGAGAAAGAACCGATTAATAGAAGTATGTATAGAATAGTTTTACTTATATTTACATATTTGTGTCTAATGGTAACCATCTCTGGGGGGGGTGAGGGAGAAGGAAGGAGGAAAAAAAAGTTACATGGTAACTTTATTCTATATTTAAAAGGAATAGTAAGTTGTAGATAATGGATTTTGCAGTTTCATGTGTAATCATCTTTTTTCTAATCTACTATGTTAACTATAGTTACTATGTTACTATGTTCATTTTTCTTAAGTTCAAAATAAAATAAATTTGAAAAAAAATTTTTTTTAAAAAGCATTAATCCAGATATCAGATTTGGCTCTCAGAAAAATTGTGAAGTTGATCAAGTTCATTGTTAGGACCCTAGCTGACCTGTCTTGTGCCCTAAATGCACCTCCCTTCAGTGGCAGGCCCTTACTTACAGATTCCCCCATCTAAAAATCTAGGACTTTCATGCTCTCTCTTCCTGTCGCATCTTAAAATGCTGTTCCAAGATCCTGCTTTTATAATAAGATATGGAATAGCTAAAAAATTATATTACCTATCCTAGGGTAGGATAAATAGCTAAAAAATTATATTACCTATCCTACCTATCCTCCGCATTTTTTTGAGGATCAAAGCCAGAAAAGAAGAGTCTCATCAGATCATAGGACCAGAGATTTAGAGCTAGAAGCTTCTTCTAAGATTATCTAATCCAACTTCCTCATTTTACAAGTGAGGAAACTAAGACTGAAGATACCTAAGTGATTGATTCAAAGTCACCCCAACAGTCAGACAATGAGGGCATTTAAACCTAAGTTCTTTGACTTCAAAGTCAGTGTTCTATCCTCTGCTGTTTCAAGCCCCCACAAGCAGGTGGCACAGGGGGTCACAGTCTTGCCTGTGATATGTGGATCCCATAGCCCATTCCCCCAAAAAAACTCTGGACTTAAAAAGATCAGGTCCAACCTTGGGTGATCACCAAAAAAGGGTCATAATCTCTCTTTTGGCTCATTTTTTCTACCTGTAGTTTACTCTGGGAAAATCTCCAAATACAGTTCATGTCTAGATTTCCACAAATATGAGTAATAGGGTCCCAGCTCCCATGTAAGTTCTCAAGGTAGCAAGAATTCTGGGCAGAGGTCAACCTTTATTCTATCTCAAAGAAAGAAGCAGAAAATACAAAGGACTCACATAAAGAAGCCCACAAACACATACAATCTCCCCACCATCAACACATAGATGCACAGCACTCACAGATGCTCTTCCTCAGGAGAGAAATGAACTTTTAATTTTCTCTGGGACAACTCTTTTACATTTCAGTGAAATTCTCTCCCACTGAGTTCTATACATATGCTTTCTAGTCAACTCTTAATAATGCCATGGCTGCTCTCATCTTGGGTTAGGAATATACACTTTCAGGAATTTTCTTCTTGGGTCTTTATATATGCCAGGTACTAAAATTGTTTACTTTGCCTAGGCATAAGTCCAACACTACCTGGCACTACCAGTAAAAGGTAGCAGAGGAAAGGATAATGGTGATGTTCACTGTTGTGAAAGGAGCTCTAGGAATTTACTAGGCATTATTTATCATAATCATGTGAGACCACTCAGTTTAGTGGTCAAAAGTCAGGAGGACAAGACACTCGATGCAGATTTTATGTGCATTGTTCCCACTGAGTTCATGTCCAAATGTAGCACCAGCATCACTTTGAGCATGTGCCCAAGGACTGGGATCATAGCCAGTCCTCTGTTATATAAGAATCCACTTAGATACTATTTATAAACATTTATGAAATCCTTGTCCACTGACCAATGAGTGGGCATGCTACCAAGGAAATGAATCAATCAAACTTGACATTATTACTAAAAGTTAAACCAGAAGGCAAAGGAAGGTACAGCTAACTGGAAGGATGGTTCATAGATTGTCTTGGAGGGGCAAATAAAGGAGTTGGTGGAGTTGGTTTCACTGTTTGCCTAAAGACAATAAGAAACTTCATTTCATGGGATGTTTAGTCACTTCACATTCCAGTGCTCATGATAAATACTTGCAAGAAGACCACTATGAAGATGATTGTCTATGTGCCAGCACCTGTCACAGAGAACAGACAAGGGGGTGGAGAAATTCTCCAAAGAACTTTTTAAAAACCCTCTTAAAACAAGAAAAGGCAGCTGAGCACAGTAGGTAGAGACAAGCCTCAAAATCTGGATGACTGGGATAAGGTTCCACCTGGGACACCTATTGGGTGAATGACAATTCTCAGGACCCCAGACAGCTCTCTAAGAAGAACAACAGTTGACAATCTGCCCTGGCAGAAGGAGTTTTTTCACTAGAGAGTTTCCTACACTAACGCAATTATGAGTCCACACACTTCTACCTCCCAAAATTAAATCAACATATGCTTTAATACTCAGTGATTTTCAATGCCAACATGGGCAGAGGAGTGGATGGTGGAAAATATGTTGGGAGATATAACTCAGAAATATGAAACTAGAAAGACCAAAGGCTTGTAGACTATATAAAAGCCTCACACCTAAAAATCACAAATAGTTTCTTCAAGAAGAAGGTAGGGAATACACAGCTGTTACACGTTAGCCAAATATTTAGACTTTTCCAATGTATTAATTAATTATGCTGATTTTTTTTGTCTTAAAGAAATATTATTTGATATAGGAGATAGATATCTAGGTGAAGAAGGTGGATACTAGGGGGCAGCTAGAAGGTACAGTGGGTAAAGCTCCGGTCTTGGAGTCCGGAGGACCTGAGTTCAAATCCGGCCTCAGATACTTGACACTTACTAGTTGTTCGACCCTGGGCAAGTCACTTAACCCCAACTGCCTCACCGACAAAAGCAAGAAAAAAAAAAAAAAAAGAAAGAAAGAAGGTGGATACTGGGGATAAGTATGATGATGTAAGAAACATAAGACACCAATAAACACTTATTTTAAAATTTGTGAAAACCAAAAGGAGAAGAAGGTAGGGAAATCCTGGACATTGTGAATACTAAATAACATCACACAAAAAATTAATTTTGGGGCAGCTAGGTGGTGCAGTGGATAGAGGACAGGCCCTGAAGTCAGGAGAACCTGAGTTCAAATCCGGTCTCAGAGCAAACACCTGACACTTACTAGCTATGTGACCCTGGGCAAGTCACTTAACCCCAATTGCCTAAAAAGAAAAAAAAATAATTTTATTTTAACAAATAGGAAATGATTACTTGCTAATGTGATAGTCTTCTTAGAATCATTATTACATAGAGTCAGAACAACAGCTTAATAGAACAAAGACCAAGATCAGTATCAGATTTTAAAAAATAATAATAATAAAAACGAGAAAATATGCTATGCAACTGAAGCAACTCCAACCTGACCTATTTAAACAAGATGTTTATGCAGCAAAATGGGAGTATCAACATTTCCCAAGGAAATCTATTTGATTAATATTAATTTCCATAAAGTAGATGTCAAAATTTTCTACAAACTTCTTCAACCAGCAAATACTTGGTCTCCTTGCCAAGTGGACAAATGTGATACCCAAGGGCAATGCTAGCCTTGAATATAAACTCATGTGCAGATTCTTATCGTGGAGGATAATGGGAAATTATGAGTCATATTATCTCATAAAATGACAAGAAGGAAAAAGAAACACAAAAAGCTTACTAAGAGAATCAACAAAGACAAGTACCTTTAAGGATGAAACTTAAAGGAAAGCAAAGGATAAAGATAAACAGACACAAATGGAAAAGAGCTCTCCAAATTTTGATAACAATCTCTTTTCTCCATCAGTGGCAATGGAGTGACCACATCTGGACTCCCTCACAGTTCCCAGCAGGTTGCATGAACACAAATGGCACCCCCAAAAAAGAAAGACACAAAGAGAGAATGATGGACAAGGCCAAGTAAACACAAAGGAGACTTGGGGTAAAGGTTACAGAATTTTGAGGGCATTATGGGATTGATTCTCCAGATATCTGAAACATTAGGGGAAAACGCAGACCTTAATGTTACCCAAAGAAAGGTAACTGAGAAAATGCAATAACTATCAACCCAGATACTTACTTTCTTATCTCTACAAAATGTTTGTGAGAATAACCTACATGTGTTTCAAGGATATCTTTGATGAAGGTATGAAAAGGGAATAGAAAGGATTCTACACACAATATTCTACAGACTTCATCTCTACTCTAGTCACATAATTGCTAGAAAGGTGTAAAAAATACCAGATTCCACTGTCTTACTAACCTCAGTTTGCCTCCTACTTCAGGCTGTGTGAATTGTCACACAATGGCCCTGTGCCCCTTGACAAATCACATCATACCTTTCAGGCTCAGTGTCCTCATCAATGCAATGAGAATAATAATAGGCACCTCTCTCAGGAGGTTGTTGTGAGGATCAAATGAGATAACCTATGTAAAGCCTTTTGCCAACTTCAAAGTGCCATGCAAGTGTCAGCTGTTATTACTATTATTGTTGTTATTATTATTATTATTTGTGATTCCTTAAAGACTCTCTTCAACAAGGCATTTCCCATAGATATTTCAAAAATCATACAAGATTGCTTGAAAGGTGAAACCATAAATTTAACTTTATTGACTGTTTATAAATATTGAGGCATAAAGCAAGATCACCAAGTGTGTTGCCATTCTCATGTAGGATATACAGTGCAGGGCAGGGTACAAAGTGAAGAGAGATTCCTTACAGATAGAGAGGTCCTCCAGATGCTCCTATTAGTGGAATCAGATCAATTCAATCCAGCAAACATGTATTAAACACCAGGCACTATGGGATTTCTTCTCTAATTTTTTTTAAATGTCTACTAAGTTCATTAATTTTCTCTTTTTCTATTTTGTTAATGTATGATTGTAATGACATGATATTCCTCCTGGGGACTGCTTTAGCTGCATCCTAGAAATTTTAGTTTGTTATTTCATCATTATCATTTTACATAGTTATTAATTCTTTTACATAGTTATTTTATATAGTTATTAATCATTCCTGTGATTTGATCTTTGGCTTACTCATTATTTAAGATTTCATTGTTAAGTCTCCATTTGGGTCTCTATCTTTTGTCTGTAGTCCCTGAATCAAATTCTATTTTTATTGAATTATGACATGCAGAAGATGTATTATTTCTGTCTTTCTATATTTTTTGCAACATCCCTGTGCCCTATTTTCGTAAAATCAATTTTTGTAAAAGTTCCATGTGGTACAGAAAAAATATGTATATTCTTTTGCTTTCACATTTAGAAGATATCATAAATCTTTTAACTCTACTTTCTCCAGAAATTTCTTCAGTTTCATCTCACAGAAGGATTCTGGTAGGGCACTATTGGATTAAAAAAAAAAAGACACCCTGGAGATTAAAAAAAAAATTCCCTTTCCTCAAAAAGACAACATTCTCCTAGGGATATACTAACATCTTTGTCAGTCAACAAAGATTGATTGAGCATTAGTGTGTTTCAGATACCATGCTAAGTACTGGGAATACTAAGAAAGGAAAAAATATGTAGATATAGCTATAGATATAGATATATATTCCTTGACCTCAATGAGCTGACATTCTAATAGATAAGATTATAAGCAAATGACAAATACATGCAAGACATACACTGAATAAATTGAAGGGAATCTGAAAAGGAAAGATATTAATGACTAGGAGATACTGGGAAACATATCCTGAGATTTGTGCCAAAGAAAACTAAAAGGCAGAGATGAGGGGGCAGATCTTTCCAGTCATAAGGGGCAGCCAGTTCAAAGGCACAGAGGTGGGAAATGGATTATAGTGTTTGAGGAACAAGTAAGCCAGTATAGTTGGATCATAGAGCTCAAATAGAGGAGTAAAGTATAAGAAGACTTGAGAGATAAGAAGGGTCCAGGCTATTAAAAGCTTTAAATACCAAACAGAGGACTTCATATTTCATCTGGGAGGTATGTAATTGGGAGCTCATTGAGGGAGGGGATGACATGATCAGACCTACACTTTAGAAAAATCACCTTGGCAGCTGAGTGAAGGATAGATTGAACAGGGGAAAAGATTTGAGGCAGGTAGAATAGTTAGAAAGCTATTATATTAATTCACATGACAGGTAATGGGAGAGTGAACTAGCATTGTGGCTATGTATGTATGTGGTTATATATATGTATATATATATGTACGTGTGTGTGTGTGTGTGTGTGTGAAGAGAAAGGGATCTACACAAGAGATGGTGTGAAGGTAGAAATGATAAGATTTGACAACTGATTGGATACATGGGGCAAGAGTGAGGAGTTGAGATTGACTAAGGTTGTGGACCTATGTGACTGAGAGGATAGGAATGCCTTCAGCAGTAATAGAGAAACTCAGGATGGGGAGAGAGTTGGAGGTGGAAGACAATAAGTTTTTTCAGACACCTTGACTTTGAGGTATACACAAAACATCCATTTTGAGATATCCAAGCAACTGGAAGTGCATGACTATAGCTCAGTATTGGGGGAGAAAGAGAGACAGAGGCAGAAATAGAAACAGAGATAGACAAAGAGACAGAGACATAGAGAGAGAAAGAGACACTTCATATGTATTCCATACCCTTAAGAAACTTACCTTCTAATAGGTGAATAAGACACATGGTGGGGGGGGGGGCTAGAAAGCAGAGAGGGGAATGTGATGCAAGACTGATGGTAAGGAAGTAGAAAAATCCATAGAGTAAGGAGTGGAGATGGGAGTGAACTGAGCAAGGACTGGGTACTTTATGAAATGGTGATTTGGGCCAGAGACTCAAAAGAAAGAATGGCAGAGTAATGCTATCTCCAGGATAAGAAGGCTGATGGCAAGGAGGTAAAAGTCCAGAGTTTAGGGATTAGAGCCAGGAATGAAATAAGTGTAGCCTGGGCACCTCATGGAATAGTGGTGCGGGTCAGGGGCTTGCTAGTCATAAGAGAGAACCCAGTATGGAGGTAGTAAAGCACATGTGAAGGGTAATAGTGTGGTTAGTAATCTGGAAAAAGAGGAATGGGACCAGATTGGGGGACCCTTGAGTGCCAAGGTAAGGAGTTTTAACTTTATTTAGTAGGCAATAGAGATCCATTGAAGGGTTTAAGTATAGTTCTTAGATAAGTGGCTAAGGAAAATTAAACAGGCTGTGGCATGAAAGAGTGAGTTGGAGAAGGAAAAGAGTGAAGGTGGGGGAAAAACGTTCAGAGGCTGTTTTTAAAATAATTGGTGGTAATATATAAATCTCTAACTAGGGTTTTTTATACTTAGGGCAAACAGCATTCTTACTTTGGGATGGAAGGCAGACATCACTCCACAGAGAGAAAAAAAAAAAACAGGATACCAAAAGGCCACTTACAGGGAGACTGTGAATGTGTGTATGTGTGTACAAACAGGCACACATACAGGATTAAACCATTTGGTAATTTCCAGTTTGAACTATTTTTGACAAGTAGGTGCAAAGGTCAATTTTTTCTTCATACTTAGCATCCAAAAAACTCGATTAATGGACGGTGAAGATTGTAGAAATCATTCTGGCAAACAAGGACATGCTTTTGAGAAATGGGCAGAAAAAGGATTTGAAACCAACCCTTTACACCTCCTCTACCCTTGTCCCTGCCCCCTCCCCAAAAAATCCTTAAATGTATCATGTTAGAGCAGAAAGAGACTTTAGGGACCATTTTAGCTCATTTTATTGATTTTACAGAGGGGGAAACTGAGACTTCAGAGAGGGGAAGTCAATGCTTAAGGTCACAAAGAAAGGCCCATTTACCCCTTACTAAAACTGAGGTTAGATTGAGATGGTGTCAAATGGACTTCAAAATTCATAGTCATGACCTCTTAGGGCTGGAAGGTTTCTACAAGGTCACCTTGACCAACCCCCTCAACTTACAGAGAAGGAAACTGAGGTCCAGAAAAGACAATACTGCAGAAAATGGTTAAATTCCAGTAGAAAATATTCTCCCTGAGAGCAGGAAATAGACAATGATAGCACCTACCTCACAGGGTTATTGTGAGGACCAAATGAGGTGATATTTAGAAAATGTGAGCCTGGCACACAGAAGCACTTAATAAATGCTTATTCTCTTCCCTTTGTCTTTGTATTCCCAACACCTGGCAAATAGTATACACTTACTCGATGCTTATTTAGTTGAATTGCATGAAACAATTTATTTATCCTAATGATGTATCACAGAATGTTTTAAAAATCAGATTTGATTAGTGGAAAGAGTTCAAAGTTTAAGATGACATCAAATGAGATCACATATATAAACAGTGCTTTGCAAAACATTAAAGTGTTTAATAATAATAATAATAATAATATTTTGAGTCAGACGACCTGAGTTCAAATCCTAACTCTTTCACCTCACAGTATACCTTGAGAACATTGCCTTCCCTCTTTAGTCTCAATTTCCTCATTTATTAGTAAGGGAGATGGACTAAATGATCTCTAAAGTCCCTTGGAAATCCAAATCTATGATCATATTACCCTTTTCTATTCAAAACCACTAACCACAAGTGGAAAAAAAATGAGGAAGTAAAATACTACCTAGTTCTTTTCATTAAATAAATATATAACATTTGACCCATTTGCTTTGTAAATGGAAAATATAAAATATACTACTTTGGTTGATAAAAAAGAAAAATACTTTTATAATTCTTCAGTTCTATATTATAAGCAATTAAATGAGAAAGAGATGCTGGAAAGGGAGGGGGAAGGACTATAGCAGAGAGAAAAATTAAGGAAAAGAGAGATGAACGCTAAAGACAAAGGCAGAAGAGAGACAAAGAGGGAGAAAGTTATCACCTGCTATCACTACTCTTTGAAAGCTAATCAATCAGCTGATTACAGTTAACAAGTCTTTGCCCCAGCCAGTAAACCTCCAGACGCAGCCTGTGAATAGGGCAGACACAGCAGGCCAGCTTCCCAGCAATCCAGCTTCCCAGCAGCCCACCAGGGGAGAAATTATTCTCTGCACTGCAGCTGGGATGTCCCGGCTCTGACACACTGAGATCAAATAAAATCCAGCCAAAAACTGGAGGAGCCCAAGGCCTTCGGAGCTGTTCAAAGCTTAGTCACCTTCTTAGCTTCCCTCTCGGGCTCCTCCCCTGTGCTCAGAGACAGCCTGGGCTTGAGGTTTTAGAGGAGGAGGGACAGAACAAAAAGGAAGCCTCAGAAGTAAACTTCAGAGGAACGGAAGAGCCATAATCCCGGTGTCTGTTGGTAGCAAGGAAGCTTCCCAGGGTCCCCACCCTCCCTGGGCTGCTCTAAGACAGATGCCTGTCTGGGAGCATGTCTTACATGCCAACAAAGAGAATGAAGATAATTAAATGAAAATGAAACCATTAATGCAGATTGCATTAGGATGTAATCTGGCTTATTTCAGACAGGGGGATGGAGGATGCTGGTAACTCATTATTAAATATACATGAAGGGCCTTGATTCCTCCTCTCTGAAGGAGTTACATATTTATAACCCCTCTAAGAATGAATTACCGCCTGTGCCAGAGTTGTACTACTGGGTGAGGGGTTTCTACACCAGAGGACAAACATGGAAGCCTGGCCCATAAAGAGCCACAAGGGAAGCCTCGGGGAGGGAACTATTTCTATTTCTTGTACCACTCCACCACCCCACCCAGGCAGAAGCAACCTGGTCCTTTCCCCTCTGCAACCTTCTCTATGATTGTTTTGTTGGCACGGCAGGGCAAGCACCTTATGCAGAGCAGATGGAACACACTTGTGATGCTGTTCCACCAGGACCCTGTTATAACACGGCTCATTATCACATACACTCACAGAAACCATGGGGCAACACTCATCCTCTCCCCTCCTTCCTCATAAGTAGTCCAATAGGGCATGGTTAGCTATCAAGGCAGATGTCAATCTCACCACAGGGAACCATCTTCCAAAGGGGCTTTCCACTGTATTCCTCGTAATACGGAGCAGAGACATATTTTTCAGGCTCTGAGCACCCCCTCCAGATAAAATTGTGCAATGGATTTAGTTAGTAGGTACTCTGCTGCTTTCCCCTTTCCTCATCCTTTTGTCCTACCCTCGCCCACCTCCACGCTTTTCACAAACTCATTTGTTCCCCTCATGTTCTAATCCTAGAAAAACCTAGACTCTGGTATCAGTTACTGAAACCTTACTGTGAACCAGTTTGAGTCTCTGTGCTTCCTCTCTTAGGACAGATAGACAGATAGATAGATGATAGATAGATAGATAGATAGATAGATAGATAGATAGATAGATAGATAGATAGATAGATAGATA
>NW_020954569.1:70089200-70145185 GCF_900497805.2 Vombatus ursinus | reverse complement strand
ATAGATAGATAGATAGATAGATAGATAGATAGATAGATAGATAGATAACGTGTTGTGGAAGGAAAAAAAAAACCTCTCTCCTATTAAAAGAATTCAGGCATCACTAAGCAGGTGAGAAAGATATTTGGGGAATAGGGTGCTTGACATCATGCCCCATAGTCTTCCTATAAAGGTCAGCCATCAGCTCCAGTGCCTCCCAATGAGTGCCCAGATCAGAAAAGTGAGACAGTACCAATTCATCTCTTCAGAAGCCAAGAGAACTTTGCAAAGTAAGATGCTTTGGACACAAATACACATCATTCTCCAGGACTGGGACTCTATAAAACAAACTCTTTTTTAAAAAGCTACCTCTTCGTGCATTTTTTAGTTCATCCAAACTGACCTTCTCATTGTTCCTTACTGAAGACATTCTAGCTGTTGCCTCTATGCGTTTGCCCAGGTTGTCCTCCATGCCTGAAATGCCCTCCTTCCTCACATCCTACGCCTTTTCGAATCTCTAGCCTCCTTCCAAGTCCAGTTCAAACAGCTGCCTCTTCATGAGGGTCTTCCTGATCTAGCCTTCTCCACCTGATATTCCCTTCACCCCCTCAAACAATAATTAACTTGTATTCATTATGCATATACTTATATGTGTGTGTGTATATATATATATATATATATAGGTACATGTCATACACAAACATGCCAATTTCATGTAAGTTCCTTGAGGGCTGGCTTAGTTTCATTTTTGTCTTTGTATCTCTATCATAGTATCTGGAGCATCATAGGCATTTTATAAATGCTTATTGATTGGTTGATCTATTTGGGGGTAGTTCTAATTAGGCAGTTCTATTTATTGATCCAGAATCTGCCTCCCTACCTTAGTTCTGTCTCTTTGCGGTCAAGTGGAGCAAATCAAGTCCTTCCACACTACCATTCTAAATATTTGAACAAATCTGCGATAGACAAGATTTGAGGGTAAAAACAAGGAATTAACTAACAGTCATTTCATCAGGTGAGTTTGATACTGAAATCAGTTTCTGGCTCAGCCAAGAGCTTTTCATGGATTTTCTGTTAGAAGAGAAATTAATCACAGGGAATAAGGCAACAATGAACCCCTAAATGAGGGCACATATGAGATTTACACCTTTGCCAAGAGAAAGGGTGAAGGGCAACTACTGAAGGCATACTCTGCGGGGCTTCCTGTGTATAGCTGAAAGGGCCAACATCCTTTTCACACTATGCTCGGATAAAGACCATTCTTTGGTTGGACTATAGCTGCTATTTGCAGAGTTGGGCAAGAAATCAGACAAATACTTAGAGGTAATAAGCAAATCACAAACATATTTAGAGCTAAAAGAGGCCCCTAGAGATCTCTGGTCTGAGACCATGCATTTTACAAATGAGGAAACTGAGTCCCAGAGAGGTGAAATCACTTATCCAAGGTCATTTAGCAGTAAATGACAGAGCCAGGATTTAAACCCAAATCCTTTGATCCCAAACCCCATGTTCTTCCCACCACACAATAATGTCCCACCAATTGTTGGCAGCAGCATCTTCCTTAGCAAAGGGTAAAAGGATCTGACTGCAGATGGATGATCTCATCTCTGCCAGATGCATGCTTGTTTGCTCTGGAGTTTGGAAAGCCCAGCCCTAGATGTTTAGAATCAATAAAGCCATCTCCTCTACATTTTTCCTAGCATGCAACTTCTTTTGGCTTCTTCCCCACAGGGTTCTGTGGAGTTAGGTTCTACCCTCATGCCCAAGGAAAGAAAAGTTTGGGAGGAACGACTGTTTGGGAAAATGATTCTTGGCCTAAACCCCCAAGAATGTCTGGAAGGACACAGTTCTTCTTTCCAAAGCTTTGAACTAAGCAGACTCATCCTCCAAACTGGGGCAACAGGAGGCACATGCCAGGTTGGACTGTAATCAAGCTCAGTTCATTAGAGGGCAGCTCAATTGTCATGACAATCACAACCAAGCAGTTTCCAATCTTCAGACTCCAGTTGCCCATCAGCTTTAATCCATCAGCAGGACAAGCTTGTTAGACACATGCTGCAGCGGGGCCAAATGCTGTCTGCTAAATGGTTCCAATGAGGAGCCTGGGGGGGGGGGGGGTGCAATGCAGGGAGCAGAATACCAATCTGCGTCAGGGAGACAGAAACACAAAGAACTGGGGACTTGTGGACATGTGTTTCAGCTTCTCTGAAGTGGGGACCCTGGCCAAATTCATTGTCCTTTGTCAATGTTCTCAACCTTCATGTGGCAGGAGCACAAACCCTCTCGCCCCGAGGCTGGAGAGACGTCAGGCTTCTGCTTTGTGCTCAAAAGTAGGAGCAGCCTGTCCTCTCAGCAGCAGGTTCTATAAATGAGCCGCAGTGGACTCCCTTTAGTCATTTCCCATTCCTATAACATCCAGCCCCCCCCACCCCAATCTTATTTGGTTATTTTTTTATTTAATTTTTTTAATGAGCAATCATTTATTATCTCTTCCATCCACCCCCATCATTGAAAAAGAAAAAGAAAAAAACTCT
The DNA here is from genome assembly GCF_900497805.2 of Vombatus ursinus. Classification (NCBI taxonomy): domain Eukaryota; kingdom Metazoa; phylum Chordata; class Mammalia; order Diprotodontia; family Vombatidae; genus Vombatus; species Vombatus ursinus. The sequence goes on along the minus strand of NW_020954569.1, from coordinate 70,142,672 downwards.
AATAAATATACATAGTCAAGCAAAAAAAAAAAAGTGTTGCTTAGCTGTGTTCCAAGGCTGGTACAAAGAATCTTGAAGTGTTTCTGAGAGTTCAAATGTATATTGAATGGTCGTTGTGTGTCTCATTGGCTTCCTCCCTTACAGCTTCTGTCCTGGCCTCCCACATCCACGTGTGAGATATTATATGCTAGGTTAGGCTTTGGGATTTAGACCCTAAGGATAAAATTAGAATTATCAAATCTGAGTGCTGAGGAGATGAGGGCTTCCTTGTGAAGCTCTGCTTATCTGTCCATACAGTTATATGCCACATGAACCTGCCGACTGTACTATCTCATTAAGGAGCCAATTAGTGCAGATTTAGAACTCCTTGTAACATCTCATTTAGGCATAGGTATTTGCTTGTTGTTTTCCCCCACTAAACTATGAGATCTTGACAGCAGGGACTACATTTTGGTTTTCTTTGTATCCCCAGAATTTATACAGTTCTGGGCACATAGTAGATATTTAAAAATGTTTGCTGACTTGTTGACTTGACTCTAAGTGTCACTGTGGAGATGGGCTGTCTATGTTCACCTCACTCCTCTCTAGCTTCCACCCACTCCTCCCTTCTATAGTAGCATGGTCAAAATTTAGGCCTGGGGACAGAGGAAGGCCATAGATTTTCCGTCTACAGATGAGGAAATGTGAACATCCTCACATCCCCCACCCTGCCTCCAGCATCAGAGAAGCAGAAATGGCATTGGTCCAGGGGCCTGAGCACTCTCCTAGTGGACTCTACTGGAAGTTAAAATAATAATGGAAGTCCATACTTCTTTAGTCATAGGGGAAATGATTCCATCCCAGCTTTTGAGAGTTTAAAGGGCTATAAAATATTACAGAATTAAACAGTTCACAAAATGTCCCCAGGTGATCTCTTCCTAGCCAAAATGGAAAGATTCTAACTAAAAAAACTACATATTAAAGCCTCCCCTCCTGTGCACACTTCAATCCAACTTAAAAGACATACTTGCAGACAATAGGAACAAATTATTTTATGTAAGGGATAAATTAGGCTTCCAAAACATCAGCAGAAAGGGCCGACGGCAAGAAGTAAGTTAATAGAAAAAGAAATGTCATAGGATTAAAAGCAATATCTGAAGGAATGGAAGAAGGCATAGAGAAAGTAAAACATGAAACAAGCACTCTACTCTCCCTCTCCCATTTCAGTGGGGAAGCATTCTCCTGTACTTGGGGCTCACCTACTCTTCTGTCCAGTTCCAGACTTTCTACAAATCTTGTCTTAATCACCAAACCTCAAGATATTTCCTCCATTTTCTCCCTGATTGAGAAGGAAGGGGAGGAGGAAACTACATTTCCCAAGATGCTTTGACATTGTTCAAAACATGGAGGCCTGAGAAGGAGGGTGTTACTTATATAGATGAAGGAACTAAGGCCAGAGAGTATAAGTGACTTGCCCAACATCACACAGGTAAAGAGTGATAGAAGCATGATGTGAAGCCTGATTCTCTGCATCTAATTCCCACTCTTTCACTCTACAGTGATCTTATCAGTGGGTTCCTAAGGCTAGGAAAGGGTAGAGGGAAATGGGTGGAAAAGGTGGAACTTACCCAGGCCCCTGACAGTCTAAGAAAAACAATGATTAGTTACCTATCGCTAAAAAGAAATCCTGGAATTCTATTTCTAGCATTTACTCCAAGGAAGTCAATGACAAAAAGAAAAGTCCCATATAAAACAAATATTTACAGCAGCACTTCTAGTAACAAAGAATTGTAAACAAAGTAGATGTCACTCAATTAGGGAACAGATAAACAAATTATGGCATATGAATATGATGGAATATTACTGTGTTGTAAGAAATTATGAATATGATGAATACAAAGAAGCAGGAAAAGACTTGTCTGAACTGATTGATACAAAATCATGTAAGGAAAATGAGAAAAATCAGGACCAATCATAACCAATCATGACCAAGTTTAACCCTAATGAAGACATGAGAAGGTCCCTCCCCTAGCTTCATTCAAAGGTGAGGAACTATGGGCTCAAAATACTGCATACAATATTAGACTTTTTCATTCTGTTGGTTGGCTTTACTAAACTGTTTCCCTCTCACTTTTTTATTCTTACCAAAGAATTTCAAAGAGTACTCTCTGAAGGGGGATGGAGAAGTTGGGAAATGTAGGTAAGATAAAAACAAAAATATATCAAAACAAAAAGACAGAAAGAAAATTTTATTTTAAAAAAGAGCTGAGGATGTTTAGTTTGGAGAAGAGAGTGGGGTCCATGAGTGCTGTGTTCAACAACGTGAAGGACTTCCCCACAGAAAGGAGAGTAGATTCGTTATCTGACCCAGGGGGCAGAACTAGGAATACTGATTAGAAGAAGTCAAATTTAGGCTTGACTTCAGAGAAAACTTGACAGTATTTCAAACAATTCGTCCCAAAGCAGAATAGGCTGCTTTGAGAGGTGGTTCGGTCGCTCTTACTTGAGGTCTTCAGATAAAGCCTGGATGACCAATTGTTTGGTATCTTGTGCATGGAATCTTTGTTCAGGTGTGGCCTCTGACATCTCATCCAGCTATTAGATACTGGTATTCTCTAGATCACAATTTGTAAATCAGAATCAAGAAAATAATTTGTTTTATATGTATGTGTATGTAATACATATATGTTGTTATTCAGTCATCTCTCAGTCATGTCTGACCTCTCCATGATATGGGGTTTTCTTGGCAGAGATACTGGAGTGGTTTGCCATTTCCTTCTCCAGTTCATTTGGCAAATGAGGAAACTGAGGCAAACAGGGTGAAGTGACTTGCTAGGCTCACATAGCTAGTAAGTGTCTGAGGCTGTATTTGAACTCACATCTTCCTGACACTAGGCCCAGTACTCTAAACACTATGCTACCTGGCTGCCCCAATACATGCATGCATGCATACATATATATGCATGCATACATGCATACATGCATGCATGCATGCATGCATGTGTGCACACATATATTATACTGCATGTATTATATATGCACAGGTATAAGCTGTACATAGTTTTTTCATGTTGTCTCCCTCATTAGACGGTTCCTCGAGAACAGTGATCACCTTTTATTTCTTTGTATCCACAGTGCCTGGCACAGAGTAGGTTCTTAATAAGTGCTTATTGATTGACTATAGTATCAATACTGAAAAAAAAACTTTGAAAGACTTAAGAACTCTGATTAATTCTATGATCAATCATTCTTCCAAAAGGCTGATAATGAAGAATGCTACCTGCCTCCTGACAGAGAGATCATAAACTAATATGCAGAAGGAGAAACACATTTTTAGACATGGCTAATACAGGAATTTCTTTTACTTGACTATGCTTGTTTGCCAGGAGAATTTTGGTTTTGGGGAGAAAATAATATTAGATATTAAAAGAATTAGATATTAAAGATTAGATATTAAAAGGGTTTCTTTTAAAATACTACTTGAGGTGGTCTCCAAGTATAGGGGAAGAGAATAAGCATTATACGGCACCTACTGTGTGTCAAGCACTGTGCTAAGTGTGTTACAAATATTATCATATTTGATTTGATCCTTACAACAACTCCATGAAGTAGATCCTGTTATTATCTCCATTATACATTTGGGGAAACTAAAGTTAAGTGATTTGCCCAGGGTCACACAGAACTCAGGTCTTCTTGACTCCAAATCCAGTGCTCCAGCCACTGCATAACCCAGCTCTCTCCAACACCAGCAGGATTTAGGTGATAATAACAGCTCACATTTAAATAGAGCTTTACTTAAATTATCTCGTATAGAATCACAGAATTCAGAGGTTGCAGAGACTTTAGGTCAAATAGTCCATCACCTTTATTTTTTTTTTTTTGAGGCAATCAGGATTAAGTGACTTACCCAGGGTCATACAGCGAGTGAGTATCATGTATCTGAGGCTGGATTTGAACTCAGGTTCTCCTGACTCCAGGGTAGTGCTCTATCTACCATACCACCTAGCTGCTCCTATGATGAATTCTGGGAAAGCCAAGAGTGAATGTTAACCCTAAATAAGTTTTGGAACCCAGGTAGTTGTAGAAATTCTTCATAAGACTGTTATAACATAGGTATCCTGTGAATTAGTCTAGACTGGGGTGGGGAACCTGTGGCCTCGACCCACATGGGGCCCTCTAGGTCCTCAAGTGTGGCCCTTGGCCTGAATCCAAGTTTTATAGAACAAATCCTTTTATTAAGGGGATTTGTTCTGTGAAGTTTGGCAAAAGGCCGCACCCGAGGACCTAGAAGGCCCCATGTGGCCTCAAGGCTGCAGGTTCCCCACCCCTGGTCTAGACACTCAGCACCCAGAGCTGCCCAAGGATCCTTACCTCTGCATATGGTAGGTATATAATATATAATTGTTGAATGAGTGAATGAATCAATGTATGAATGAATGAATGGATTTCCCATTAAAAACTGTAAAATCAGTCCTCAGTGACATGGTTGTAGACTACTCTTACATTTGGGCTATAAGCAGGGCCAGTCTTATGAATGAGTAACCACCTACTATGATATTGTTAGATTCTGGACTATGCTTGACTTGAAAGGCAGAAAACTATGTGTGTAAGGCAAAAAGGGAATATAACTGCCCATAATTAGGAACTCTACCCCACTTCCTGCCTATTTCCCCCAAAATATTGGGCTTATAATGAAGCATCACAGTATTCTCCTGGCACTGGTAACTGATAAGAGATGGTGATGTGGAAGCTGATATCTAAGTGTTTGTGATTCAGAGTGGCTCATGAGTGGAATTTGAAAGCATAGAAACAAAGTGATTCACTAATTAATGTGTGTGCAAGTAGTAAAACTGCACTATACTATGGGGAGAGGATGGGGGGGAGGGTTGAGTCTGTGTATGTTCTGAGTGATCCCTTGAGGATATTTTCCATGGGCAATGTGAGGGTGTTTCAGGCTTTCCCATTGTTTCTATGGAAGGTTTAGAAATATGGAAAGGGTGGGTCTTAGGGCAGGATGGAGATTAGTGCATGCCATTCACTGTGCTTGGATTCATGACAGTACCTATATGATAGGTCCTATTGCTAAGCTCCACAAAGCAATATCAGGATATGGGGTGGGGGGAGTATTGTAATGTTGATGCCCTGGCAGATATAACCACCTAATGGATGGAATTTTGAATCCCCAGTTGTGTCTGCAAGGAAAGGAAAGTTACAGGAGTGGCACTAGTAGACACAGAGCTAAAGTATAATTGTGTATTTCCATGATCTCAGAGACAATAGAATCACCTCAATGCCCCCCAAAGTCATTCCACTCTGGTTGGGACTCTTAAAAATTTTTATCATCAGAGAGTTATGCTTTCATCAATTCTTTGATCTCTGTTAAAATGCAAATTCTCCTAGGAGAGGGCTGTTATCAGTCATTTATATGATGTCAATGAAGGTTCTGAAAGCATATCTTATTAGGGAACAGAAGAAGCATCATGAGGACATGAGGTTCAGCAACAGTTCAGGTCAGATTAAATTATGTTCATTGAGTACCTGCTGTGTGTTTAGCTCCATTCTGGGAACTGTGCAGGGTATGCATGTTATATAATTTCATTTCCATCCTCAAAGAGTTTTCAATCTTGCTGGAAAGGGAAGACTTGGATATATGAAACAAGTAAAGATCATAAGACAGTATAGGATAAAACACTGAACAGAATAAAACCACATGGCCATATGTACAGACAGTAATTGAAAGAGTTCAGCCACATAGTTTATTATGTCCCATCAAGAAAGATCAGGTCGGCTGCATCTGGCTGTCCAGTGGAAATAGCTATGATATAAAGGAAAGAGCACCATATCTAAAATCAGAAAATCTGGGTCCAGTGCTGGTTCTGCCACTCAGTAGGGGTGTGACCCTGTCAAGTCACTTCATCAACTGGACATCCAATTCCCTCATCAGCAAATGGGAATAATAGCCCATACATTACCTCCCAGATAGGGTTATTGCAGGGGCTCAAATGAACTCAAGTATACAAAGTGCTTTGTAAGTTTAAAAAATTATGGAAATATTAATAATAATAATAAGCAGAACAAAGTCCTCTTGTTCTCCAGTTTGGTGTCCTAGAATACCCTCTACTTTGGGGGACCTTCTAGCAAGACTCCTGGGTTCTAGTTTCTAGTCTTAGCTTTTTGATGTAACCTTGGGCAAGTCACTTCACAGAGCCTCAAATTTTTCTTCTGTATAATGTGGCATATGCTATGGGAAGACTTGCATGAATTGACACATAATGAAGTAAACAAGACCAAAAAAATAGCATATACTGATGCTGATGATAATCATGCAAATAAAAGATTAATAAAGGAAAGCTAAACACTAGATCAATCAATATTTATTAAGCATCTATTAAGTGCCAGGCACTGTGCTAAGTGCTGGTGATAAAAATACAGAAGAGAAGGAAAGAAGTAAAGGAAGAAAGAAAGAGAGAGAAAGAGAGAGAAAGAGAGAGATACAGAGAGAGAAAGGAAGGAAGGAAGGAAGGAAGGAAGGAAGGAAGGAAGGAAGGAAGGAAGGAAGGAAGGAAGGAAGGAAGGAAGGAAGGAAGGAAGGAAGGAGAGGAGAGGAGAGGAGAGGAGAAAGAAAGGGAGGGAAGAAGGGAGGGAGGGAGGGAAGGGCAAGTAACTGCCTTCAAGGAGCTTACAATCTAATGAAAGAAGACAACACAAAAAGGAAATCAGAATTTGAAGGAAGAGGGAGAGGTGCCCAACACAGGGGCATTGTAGAGAAGTCAGTCTGAGAAGTCCCAAAATAGTGTGGCCAGGTGAGAAATGAAGAGATGTCTGAACTGAGCTCTCTCTTTAAATGGAGGTTTGGAGTTCTTAGCCCCACCATCCAACCACAGAGGCAGAGGGTGGTGATAAGGTGAAGTCCCAAGGCTGAAGAGATCTTACAGGATGATGGGAGTATCCCAATAATGAGCTCCCTGGAGTGTGGTGAAGTCTGTCAGAGAAGTCCCAAAGTAGTACAGCCAGGAGCAAAATGAATAGATAACTATTGATAATGACTACAAATGAATGAATTGATAACTAACATAATCAGTCTTAGCTCTGGAGAAAAGATGAGGAAAAAACACTATTCTACTTCTTTTGGAAAGATGAGGGATCATAAATATAGACTGATGGCTATGGTGTCAGATGGGGTCTCTGTATCACTTGGTTTGCCTACCTGTTTTTCTCCTTCTGGAGAAGGTTATGGGGCTAGGTTGGGGTGAAAAGGGGGTACAAAATGCCCAAAATCTTTTAAAGTATGGCAGAGTGGAGTTTGCACTAGCTGAGCCCCAAGGTCTCTTGCAGTTCTAAGAATTCTGGCCTGCTTGGAATCTGTAGACATATACAGTTTGAACAGAAGGGAAACAAGAAGGGACAGAGATTTGAGCTTCTTTCTCACACTTCTCTTTGAAAACTATAACTTTTCCAGACACTGAAATAAATCTTACCCTGCAAAAAAAAAAAAATGAAAGTTATTCCTAGCTGCTACATACAAGAATCATTTCATTAAATTACTTAGATTCAGCTATTCACAGGACTTTAGTGAACCCTATGTTTGGGGCCACTGGAGCATGGCAGTCCCCTGTGCCAGGCCCTGGGGCTTTAAGAATCAGCAGGCGGCCCTTCCAGCATTGTGTCTGACTTTACAAAGTAATGATAGGCTTATGGGGTACTTGAGCCGGGGAAAATTGGCTGGTATCTTCAGGAGCCACTTGTGAATGAGGCATTATATACCTGAGCAGTTTTTATTCTGCTGTGCATTGTTTAAATCGATGAATGAACAAATGAATTTGAAACCTCCCAATGGCAAAAATACATTTTCCATTTACCTGACACCCAAGCCCAAGGACCTTGGATAATGAATATCGACAATGTACTCAAGGCAGCTTAGAAGGGACAGTGGAAAAGGACTTATAGCTGAGCCCTCTGTGTCCTAACATCCGATGAAAACTGTAAGGAAGAATGACCCTGGAGTTTCATCTCCTTTGGTTCAGTCTTTCTTAAATGAAATACCAGCATTTTGAGAAGTTTATTTCTTTGTCCAGGAAAATAACGATGACTAGCATTTATATAGTACCTTAAAGTTTGTGAAACTCTGTATTACCTTATTTGAGCCTAATAATCACCCTAAGAAAGCTAGGTGGTACAGTGGATGGAGCACCAAGCTTGGGGAAGATTCATCTTTGTGAGTTCAAATCTGGCCTCAGACACATACTAGCTGTGTGACCCTGGGCAAGTCATTTAACCCTTTTTGCCTCAGTTTCCTCATCTGTGAAATGAGCTAAAGAAGGAAATGGCAAACCACTCCAGTATCTTTGCCAAGAAAACCCCAAATGGGGCCATGAAGAGTTAGATACAACTGAAAAACAGTTCAAAATAATCACCCTAAGAGGCAGATATTAGAATAATGACTGGACCTGAAATTTCATTATTATAGAGAACTGCCAGTTAGGGAAATTCCCTCTACCACTACAGGTCAGCAGCTTCTCTGCAATTTATAATCTTAAAGAATTGCCTAAAACACTGTTCTAAGTTAAGTGACTCACCAAGGGTCATACAGTCAGTATGTGTCAGAGATGGCTCTTAATAATAATAAATAATATTTATGTAACTCTTACTATGTGCCAATCTCTGTGCTAAGCATTTTACAATTATTATCTAATTTGATCCTTATAACAACCCTGGAAGGTAGTGCTATTATTATCTCAATTTTGCAGATGAGGAAACTAAGACACACAGAGGGTGAGTGACTTGCCTAGGGTCACACAGTCAGTACATGTCAGAAGAGGCTCTTGAATTCCATTCTTCTTGGCTCCAAGGATAGCTGTCTGTCCTCTCTGTTTGAGTTAGGTATTACAAATATTATTTAAGGTAGGTATTGAAGATATTTATATTCCCATTTTATGAACAAAGAAACTGAATCTCATTTAGCTTAAATGAATTGCCCATGTTTACACAGATAGTAAGTATCAGAAGTAGGATCTGAACCTAGATCTTCCTCATTCCCGATCTAGCCCTCCATTCACCAGTCGGCACCTCTGTATAGAAGTAATACAGTAGAAATTAATCCACTTCCCATTTGGATACTGTACAATTATTACTAGTTACATCCAAAAGCAGTACAATTATTTACAATAAATATGTTAAATAAATACAATAAATTACCATTTCTCCATGAGCCAATTCCCACATTAAACAAAATTTCAAGTACACACATCCCTGTATTATAGTCAGTTCATTTTCATCACTGTTTTAAGAATATCTTAGGATATTGGATCCTCACCTTCATGACTTTGTCATACTGTTCCCCTAGCCTAGCCCTTAGCACACTGCATCATCCAAATCCCACACATCTTACCTCTAACACATACTCTCTGTGTGCCCTTGAGGGAGTCATTTAATTTCTCTGGGCTTGTAAAATGAATGGGTTGGATCAGAGGGTCTCTGAGGCCCCTTCCAGCTCTGATTCTATGACCCTATCTTTCAATTCCAGTTTAAGTCCCAGTGCTTCCCAGAAACCTTCACCAACTATTCTAGCCAGGAGAACACACAAGAATTTTTTAAGAACAATAATAGCTAACATCTTTATAGCATTGTGAGGTTTGTAAAGTGCTTTAGATAATTATCACTGGTCAGGACTCAGACACCCTCTCTCCTTTCCATTAACAAGGACTGCTGACTGGTTGAGCTGTCACATTAGCTGATTGGCTGGGTTACTGATCAACATAAGGTTGGCCATCAATGGTTTTAATTAGTTGTTCTCCCATCAATGGCTACCCTGAGGCTGGTTAACCTTACCTTAGCTAAAGTTACCTTAGCCAGTGACAAGGCTAGCTGAAATTGAAGGTGCCACATGAATTGTCTTCCTTCCCCCCTCTCTGATGATTAAGAAAAAAATCCCAATTATAAATTAGGAAATGCAAATTGTTTGTTGCTGTTCTGGAAAGATCAGAGTAACACTGAACTTGATCAAGCCTCAGATTGTTACTTAGTACCTCTACCTCCTGAGAAACTGATGGGAGGGAACAGGGAGGAAGGAAGGATGTTTGCATCTGAGCCTAGGCAATCAGAACACAACGATGGCCTCAAATGTCTCAGTACAAGAACAGCTCTCATTGATCTTTCCCTCCTCTGAGCTTCATGAGCCCTCAGAGTCTCCATCCCACAATTCTGCATTTAATTTCATCTTCTCAATACTCCACACATGTGAGATGTTATTGGTGTTGGTGCTCTCTTTATTAACATAGATCACGTCACCCCCTCCATGGGGATGGAGTAGTTAGATAATCCATCACATAATAGCTAGTCTTAATGAAAATGATCATTAGATGACAGACATACAGTTCATTAGAGACTCAAATCCTTTCTTACTTAGGTCCTGCTGGGCTCAGAATAATGACCCATGACCCATTGCTCACCAAGGGCTTGACTCACATGGATCTAGTCCCACCTTAGGAATTTGACCCCTGAGGGTTTATTTCTCTCTCTTTGGCCCAGGGGTTCATAACCCGTGGCCAATGGATGTCCAGGGAGTCCATAGTTTTCAGGGGGTCTGTGAACTTAGGAGAAAAAAAATACATCATTATTTTAGGTTTCCTTTGTAATCCTATATATTTCATTTTATTCATCTATAAGCATTATTCTGAGAGGTCACATAGGTTTTATGAGACTGCCTAAAGGGGTCCATGGTAACAAAAAAGGTTAAGAAATCTTTCACTGGCTCCTTATCCCCACCTGGACTAAACTAGGAAAGTCTGCAAGATAAAATGTAAACGCAGCTTCCCTCTGGACTATCCCAAATGTGTGACAGAGTCCCCAAATCCTCAGAGACATTAAGGATGAAATACAATTACTGTGTATGAGGCAGCTTTCTTTTCACTCGATAGGAAATGGCCAAGATGCTGAGGACTCACAGGAGCCTGTGAACAAATCCAAAAGCTCTTTCCTCATGCTCAAATCGTCTATCAGCTCACGCCCACAAAAGGTGACTAAACTTGGAATTGCTATTAGGGCAACCTTTAATCCTATCATCACACAATCTTCCAGAGCTTGCACTATCTTGGCATGTCCTTCAAGACCCAAAGCTCACCCCCTTGCCATGATGAGGGATTAGAGAAGGACTTTGGAGGATTGAGCTATATATCATTTGCTGTTGCTTCATGTATCTTTGTTTTATCTCCTCATCTAAACTATAGGATCTCTGAGGGAAGAGACTGTGTCATACTTTAATATCTCCCACAGAGCCCAGGACATGCCTATAGGAGTTCATCAAGAAATGTTTGTTGATTGATTGTTAATTATCTTTTCTATTCCACCTCCACTCCCTCCCAAAAGTCCTCCTTCCACCTTCCCTGAGTGAGTGAGTATTGCCATGGAATGAGTATTGGTTTCTGGAGCATATCCCTCATCATCTTGGACAGCTGCCCTTGGGGATGATTCATCACTTTCAAAACAGAGGCCTTTTTCATTGATTCACATCACCTGAGCAAGGTAGTTCACTCAAGGTACATTCAGTCCCCCTGAGAATTGAAGTATCCAGACAGGGATAGTAGAAGAATGAGGGAGGGGGTGGGAAAGAGGAAATGATATACAGAAAATTAAGAGGAGAGCATAAATTCTCAGGTCATAGGATCACAAATTTAGAGCAGGAAAGAACCTTTGAGGCCATTGAGTCCAACTCCCTAATTATATTAATGAAGAAACTGAGATTGAGAGGCAAAATCATTTACTCAGAATCCCATCAGTAAATGGCTGAGACAGGATTTGAACTAAGGTCCTCCTGCCTCCAAGTTCAGCACTCTATCCACTATACCACCTAGCTGACTCAGTAGCTTCTTTTGTCTTGGGGGAGGTCCTCAAGTGTGTAAATCACAATTATCATTCACCTCATTTTACAACAGAGAAGTGAAGAGATCTAGCTGTGATCACACATCAAATGAGTGGTAGAAAGGATAAATTCTAAGCCTATACACTGGCAGATTCAGGATTGGTTGTTGAGATACTACACAGGGCTTGGAGTGGCGGCAAGAAAAACATGGTCGAGTGGGTCTGGACCAGGAGAGGTGGGCTATAAGCAGGGCCTGAGTGAACTGAAGGTTTGTTTATGACTGAACCTCTAGTTTCAGCAACATAAGGAGCTTCTGGGTAAGGAGAGAGAAATTGCTTCTATCATTTCAGATAAGCAACTGATTATTAGCAACTCTTCTGTAATAGCATAGAGTTACCAGAGGGCACTAAGAGGTTCATCCACTTGTGCTTGGCCCTGAAGCCATGGCTAGCAGGCTGGACTGGAACCCATGACATTCTGATTCCTAGGCTGACTCTCTATCCATGTGCTGGTAAATGTTGAACAACTACCTCTCTAAAAAAAGCTGTATACATGACACACTTTTAAGTTAAATCTGCATCATAAGCATTTTCTCTACCATTTTCTTAAATCTAAACAATAAACAAAGCAATAAATCAAGCCCTGATATGTAGTGTTTCCATTTCAGAGGTGTAAATGCTCGCTAAAATTTAACAATCACTCCCAAACCTGTTGGAGCTGGCTCTGGCACAAAAACCCCTGAATCTCTATCTATTGCTGGCCAGTTTTAGGTGTGCTTATAAGCACCAGAGATTGTAATCAAACATGGATGCTATGATGAGGAACAATCAGTTGCTAGGTATCAAAGCTAGGTGGCTCAGTGGATTGAGCTCTGGGCCTGGAGTCAGGAAGATCTGAATACAAATCCAGCCTCAGATTTTTATTAGCTGTGTGACCCTGAGCAAGTCGCTTAACCTCTACTTGTCTTAATCCACTAGAAAAGGAAATGGCAAACCACTCCAGTATCTTTGCCCAGACAACCTCGTAGATGGTGTGACCTGCAGGGTCATGAAGAGTCAAACACAACTGAATGAATGACTGAACAACAAGATATAAAAGCGAGGGGTTCAGAAAGATGAAGAAGTACAGCCAGAGCTAAGGGGGAGGTGATCATTTGATCATAGTCAGAGACAGACAAAGAAGTCAGGGATCTGGAATATCACAGAGGGAGCCAGCACACCAGCTGAAAACTTTGGCCATGGACAGGTCCAGAGTTCAAAAAAAGTCACAAGAAGACTGTGGAATGAAAAGGAAATAGTGAGTGCGTAAGAGGTAGGAGATCTGGGCAAGTCCCTTAATACTACTACTAGTAGTAATAATTAGCTAGAATGTACACACTTACTATGTGCCAGTCACTGTGCTAAGTGCTTTACAATTATTGTCTCATCTGATCCTCACAACCACCTAGGAATTGGCTGCTATCATTATCCCCATTTTACAGATGAAGAAACTGAAGCAAATAGACTTGCCCAGGGTCACACAGCTAGTAAGTGTCTGAGTCTGGATTTGAACTTGGGTCTTCCTGACTCTAGACCTACCACTCTCTCCACTGTTCCACCTACCTGCCCCTTAACCTCTCTGAGATTCAGTTTCTCATCCTCCCTAAGAAAAGCAGCTTATCATCTCTAAAATACTTGCAGCTCAAACATTCTCTGAGTCAATGATTCTAAGCCCAAAAACATTAGCCAATAGTTGTGCTCAGAGACAGGTTGGGTATCCGGTAACTTGGGGAAGCCGCAATTGAGAGTGGGCCCTGATTTTAAGGCAAGAGTTGTTCTCACTGTGAGGCACTTTTATCTGGCCTACCTGGACAGAAAGAAGACAAGTGATGCTAAGCCCACAGGGGCCAAGTGATAAATCTACAACCTTAGGTGAACTCAAATGCTGGGGGGAGGGAAAGGGTCAACATTACAGGGTCAGCTCTTACAACAAGGCCACTCTGTTCTACTGCCTGTCTGTGGATAGATGCATTCCATAACACATTTTCCTGAGCCTCCCATCGCTTTGGTGAAGCTGATGTTTTGTATTTTTATTCCCATAAACTCCACTCATCAGCAAGTTGTCTGATGAAAACAACTGGCTGTCCTAATAGCCTTTCAAAGTTTACAGTAAGACTCTTTTACTTAGAAACAGAAAATCTTGTTTGGTCAAAGACAAACAAATCCTACTCACACCCAAATAATCCTTGGCTGCCAAACTGTACAGCTATGGGGGTGAGCCCATGGAATTCAGAAGCAGAAAAATGAGTAGTAACCAGGTCAAGGTGATCAGTGCTTTGTATCCAGGGCACTGAATTTTAGAGGGTGCTGACTGCCCTTTTACTCTTTTAGCAACTGGAAAGAAATGAGTTTAGCACAAGTACATACACATATACATCCATATGGGGGAGAGTGGCATAAACCTGAGATTTCATTGTATAGGGAATGTCCAGTGAAGAAACTTTCTCTACCAATCCATATTGCAACTAGAAGGATTATAATTTTGTTGTTTGTCCTTTGTTTTCAAAGAGGACCAGTGACATCATGGATGATGTTGACTCACGAATGAATTGGATTTAAGTGAGGCAGAGTTGCACAAAGTCTTCAGCCTTACTCTCTCTTCCTGAGTCATCCAAGTCCAATAGTAAGACAAAAGTCAGGACATTTGTTGACGGCCAGGGATGGCATCTTCAATGTCTGACCGAGTCCTAAGTGCTTCACAGAGCCTGCTTCAACCACCTTCATGGCCATTGGAGCAAATTGTTCTCATGCACCCATTCTGCCAGGGGAAGTCTTGACATGTTTGGGGTAGATATCCCCCTAACTCACCAATGGGTTTGAGATATGTCGGTTACCCTCAACCTGATTTAGTCCATCTGCCAAGGTGGTTTTACGGCATGTGGCTGCTGCACGTGCTATAGCTTCTTGGAGCCACAGGTAAGAGTTGGGTGAAAATCCACCAAAGGTGGATGACCAGCTCTGAAAAGGCCCCGGCAAGGCTTCACACCAGAGGAGCTAGTCCTACTGAACACCCCATACAACCCAGAAGGATCACAGATTTAGAACTGAAAGTGAACCTACAGGTCATCAAGTCAAACCCCTCTCATTTTTTTAGATGAGGAAATGAAGGCACAAAAGGGTTAAGTGACTTGCCTAGGGTTGTCAAACAACTAGTGCCTAAAACAGACTGTATGTGAACCCAGATCTTCCTGATTGTAAGTCTAGCACACTACTCCATGCTGCCTGCCTTAGTCTTAGAGAGTTGTCTAGGGCCATGGACAGGTCTTGAATTGACCAGGGTCTCACAGCCAGTAAACCAAAGAGGCAAAATACATATTAACATAAATAATTCATTAAAATAGGAAGCTACTCTTTCCCTGGGTGGCCACACCCTTACATGAGCTCCTACCAAGCTATGCCTTCCTCAGTTACCCTTCTCCAAGGATGGCAGTGTCAGCCGTGGCATTTAGAGTCCTGGGGTCCACTGCTGCCAAGACAGTATCTCAGGGTTTCCCCTTGATCCCAAGGTCTGAGATCTATATGTCCTCATGAAAAAAAAAAGGGAAATTGCCTCAAAGCAGCGATTTGAAGGCAAGTTTTGCCTGGCTTGCCTGAGGCACCTGAGTTGGTAACTGTAGTTCTGCTTATGAGATAAACACTGACCACTTTGCTTGAGCTTAAATCATCTCTGGGCTGATGCCATTTTCTACCTGATGTGACATCAGCACACCCATAACATCCCCAGTGGCATCTACCACATCCCAAATGCCCTGTTTAGTTGACCATAACCTGCTTTTAAATACTGACCACACAAGATAAAGCTGAGGATTTTATCCTCCCTTCATCCTCATCTCATTCCCTTTCCCTAACCCCAGAAAGTAAACTTTGCCTTTGGTGGTTTGACACCTACAAATGCCTTTATGATGTACTTTTCATTTTCAAATGATTTTGGAAATATTGGCAAGTTCATCCTGACGAATTAGATCCTTAAAAGCAAGAATAGACTGAGTCCAAATCAGCCCTGAGCTGAAGACCATCTGTAATCAAACTGACATTCCAACAAACTCTTATTATACACCTAGGGTCAAGAACAGCTCTGAGCCTGGCCAGAATTACAGCTTCTGGTTCAACCTACCTGTTTCCTTGGTCTGGAACTTTCCTCCTTAAAAAAAAAAAAAGTCCTGTATGAGCAAAGATTATAAATGAGCTGGACATTGTGGTACACACCTGTAATCCCTGCTACTAGGGAGGGAAACTGAGGCTGGTTGATTGCTTGAGCTCTGGAGTTCTGAACTGTGGTGGGGAAAGCAGTAGCTCTGTACCAAGTCCAAAACCAATATGGAGACTTCTCAGGAGCCGAACACGGTAGTGGGCACCAGGCCACCCAAAAGGGAGCAAACTGGCCCAGATCAGAGTGGATTAAAGCTCCTGTGCTGATCAGTAAGGGCCCTGGTATGTTAGAGTCAGCTCAAATCAGCAGCAGAACTGATTGTTAAATTTTCAGTGTGAGCATGGAAATTGGCAAATGCTACAAGTTAGGGCTTGATGGATTGTTTTGTAGATTGTCTAGACCTTAAAAAGTGATAGAGAAAATGTTAATGAAACAAATTAAACTTAAAAGTGTGTCCTGCCTACATTTTTCTTTTAGGAGATTCAGTTGTTAAACATCTATTAGCACAGCCCTGGGATCAGGCCAATGAGTGGCTGCTGCTGTTCCTGTCTGGTGAAGATACTCCCCACTAGTCCCATATTCAAAGTGTTCGCTATAGCCAGACTGTTCCACTTATAGCCTTCAAAACCTACCTCTAGCTTACTCAATGATCCCAGACAATCCCAAAGGACTCATGATGGAAAACAAAAAAAAGAGAAAACCTCCAAAGAGAAAACTGATGAACTCTGAGTGTAGATTGAAGTAAAATTTTTCACTTTATTTTTCTTCCCTTTTTTTAGCTAATATGGAAATATATTTTGCATGATTTCACATGCATAACTGATATCATATTGCTTGCTTTCTCAATGGGTGGAAGAAGGTTGAAAGGAAGGAGAGAATTTGGAACTCAAAAATTTTAAATGTATGTTTAAAATAAATAAAAATTTTTTTTAAACTACCTTTATGCTTTCTTGTCTCTGTAACTCTGTAACTTTGCTCCCTCTGTTCCTCCTTTCATCTGACTCATCACTATCTGTCCAACTCTTACCCAAAGGAACAAGATAATGCAAGAGGAGAAGTGCTAAATTTATAGTCAAGGGATCTGGGTTTGAATCCCACAGTCTAATACTTACTATGTAACCTTGACAAGTCACTTACACTCTCTGAGCCTCAGCTCCCTCTCATGTACTATTAGAGGGCTAGATTTCATGGCTTCCATGTTCCCTTCCATCTAAAGCTATTATTTTTTTAACCTTTTTTTTCATTTTACACAAATACTAAAACTTAAATACGTAATAAGAAAAGAAAAAGAAACATTATAAACTTAAATATTAAAACTTAAATACAAAATAAGAAATAAGTCATGTGCACTTCAGAACATAACAGAGGATTCAAAATATATGGCAATAGACTTCTATTTCAAGAAAACTTATGTAATAAATACTATGCATTGTGTTCAGAGCTGTCCATCTTTTCTTTGCTTCCTTCATCTAAAGCTATTACCCATCCTTCAAGGCTCAGTTGAAGTCCACCTCTTAGGTAAAGCTTTCCCTGGCCCCTATAGCCCTCCATGATTCCTGAAGCACTTAGTGTCTATATCACTCATAGGGTAATGTGACACCTTGGTCTGGAACTGAGAAGAAAGAACCTCCCCCTGCCCCCTCCACAATCCCCTATGCTCTTCTGCTTCCATACTTTGCTTTTGTGCCAGAAAGGCTCAGGATCTGGCTCACTGGTGCCCTCTTCTGGTTTCTCACTGTCAATTTGTTTCCTTCCTTCTTAGGTTCTCTAATCCCCAAATCTCCATGGGAAATGACAAAGTCTGCCTTCCACCTGCTCAGCACCACCTCCACCCCCCACCTCCCACCCACCTCCTCCAATGCAGCACACGGCTAGGTGTTTCATAGAGGATTTAATACAAAGCTCTTCAGGAAGAAGTCACAAATGGAGAGAGAATGCTCCAAAAACAGAAAGAAAGGCGAAAGGTGACAAATTAGAAAGATACTACAAAATTAATCCTGGTTGTGCTTTTCCTCCTGACTGGCCCCCTTCCTTCCTTCCTTCTGTCAGGCTTTGTCCCTTATTTTGGTTCAGTTGTAGCTCCTGGACTGATAAATACAGCTGGCAAAGTTGGTTAGTGACTCAGCACAAATTCAGGAATTTGTCTCCCCAACCCTCCACTCAGGTTGTAAGAACCTGGGTTCAAGTGCCATGGGCAGCAGAGGAGGGTAGGGGAAGGAACTGACCAGTCCTTCCAGCATATGCAATATACTTTGCCTGGTAACAACCCACATAGACCATTAGAAAGCCTGCCCCTGAGCATGTGTAATAGAGGGAGCATTACTTCAGAACACATGCAAATATTCTCTATTTCCTGCAGGCTTACTGTGAGGTGATGTGATAGATGCCACTAGGGGATGGCATGGATGCTGCTATTATGTCAGAGTAGGATAGAAAATGGCATCAGCCCAGAGGTAATTTAAGGTCAAGGAAAGTAGACAGTGTTAATATCATCTTACTGCCTTATAACTGGCAGTATGTCATCTTACTGTCATATAGATAGATAGATAGATAGATAGATAGATAGATACATAGATACATAGATACATAGATAGAAACATAGATACATAGATAGATAAAATATTGCCTTATAACTGGCTACTAAACCAAAACTGCATGTACATAAAAAGGTTCAAATATACAAAATCTCCCTCTTGCCTCTGAGTAGGGGAGAGAGGTGATGATGAAGAGAGAGAGAGAGAGAGAGAGAGAGAGAGAGAGAGAGAGAGGGAGGGAGGGAGAGAGAGAGAGAGAGAGAGAGAGAGAGAGAGAGAGAGAGCTCATTTATTAAGTACTTACTATAAACTTCCTATATATAGATACCATGCTGAGTGTTAGGGATACAAATACAAATAAGCAAGACAACTCCTATCCTCCAGGAGCTCACATTCTAATGGGAGAAGACAATACATAAATGGGTACTGGAAAGCAGAAAGGAAGAAGAGGGTATAAGACACAGCAGGAAGCTGCATGGAGATCTGAGTTTACACAAAATAAGACAGAAAGCATATCTATTAGAGCTGGAGAAGTCAGGAGTAGAGTCCAAGTTTCTGGGAGTGAACTTCTTGCCTGCCAGTGGCTGCTTCTTTTCCCCACCCTGCCTGGCGTCCATGTACACATGGCACCACTGTGTATCTGGTCCCTTTTTTGTGTTTTTTTCTTTCCTGATCTGATATGAATGAATATAGGAATAGAAATTGACCAGATTATGACCTGGTGGGCTTTGAAAGGTTAGCAGAACCATCAAAGGTCCAATAGCTGGTGTACCAGTACAGTTTGCCAATAGTTTCAGTAGTTAACTCCACAGAGGATAATGCCCTGAGGAGTGGTCTGCATAACTCAGTCCAGTGGTGAATCAATCCAGCAGTCAACACCCTATGTCTTAAGCGCAAGGAAGCAACCATCTTGGCTATCTCTTTTGGATATTGCAGACCCAGGAGTGAACTTAGTGGTAAGAATGCGTTGTAGCAACCACTTCAAGTTTGAACCCACTCTCTCCAGAGACTGATATGGTAGGGGAGACCGTGTTCCCAGTTTGGGAAGTTTCTGTCCCTTCTCAGTATTCCTTCCCCATGTATGTGAATTGGTCAAATGTTATTGGGGAGATATTAACTGACAATTGATACCGAAGGAACATACTACATAGAGGCTCATGAGAAGTCATATTGGAAAGCTACCCCAGCCCCTTAGAGTTACCACCAAAACCCTGAAAGCAACAGTAGCAGAGCTCTCAGGACCCAACCAGCCAGTGCTTGTGGGCAAGGAGAGTGAGCCCAAGATATGCATTACATTAAAAGGTACATCTCTCCTGCATTCCTCCTCACTAGGCCCATGTCATGGGATTTCTTACCTTAGAACAGGGGTGGGGAACTTGCAGCCTCAAGGCCACATGTGGCCCTCTAGGTCCTCAAGTGTAGCCTTTAACTGAATCCAACCTTCACAGAACAAATCCATTTAATAAAAGGATTTGTTCTGCAAAACTTGGACTCAGGCAAAAGGCCACACCCAAGGACCTAGAAGGCCACATGTGGCCTCAAGGCTACAGGTTCCCCACCCTTGCCTTAGACCTACAAGCCATGCGTGGTTCATTCCTCATGGCTACCAGATAAGAAATATTATTCACTTCTGATTACAAAGATATCTTCTACCTTAGGTTTCAGGACTTTCACCTTGCTCCCCTGGAAAATTTGACATCTTGAACCCCTTAAAGCTATCTCTCTCTCCATGACTTAACCCATTTCCTCCCTTCCTGGTTGGATTAGCCAAAACAAATTCCCTTAGTTAAGTTGCAATTGGATGGTTCTGCTTTCAGCGATGAAATTGTTTCTTAAACCTACGTCCCCAGCAAAGCACCAGACGCTGTCGTCCAGGACCAGGAAGCTAGTTCTCTGTCACCTCTGCCTCCACGTCTGGCTCCCTCATCCTACTCCCAAAGTAGACTCCCCTCCCAAGCTTCTCTTCTATTCTGGCTCTGACCCATGATGTGACCAATCCTTAGCTCTTCTCTTATTAAACAAACTGAGCTGACAATTACATCCTACAGGCTATGGACGATAGGCCAAAGACAACACGGAGTAATGTGGAAAAGTTGGGTTCAAGGCTCACCGCTAACCCAAGGGTTATTAAGGGGATTTGTTTGTGTTGTTTGTTAACTGTTTAAGGGTCTATGTCTTGTTTCCTAGAATAGGATTGTAAACTCTTTGAAGGCAGGTTTTTTGTAGATAGATACTATTATTGTTGTTCATTCATTTTTCAGTCATGTCCAACTCTTCATGGCCCCATTTGGGGTTTTCTAGGCAAAGATACTGGAGTGGTTTGTCATTTCCTTCTCCAGTTCATTTTACAAATGAGGAAACTGAGGCAAACAGGGTTAAGTGACTTGCCCAGGGTTACACAGCTAGTAAGTGTCTGAGGTCAGATTTGAATTCATAGAGATGAGTTTTTCTGACGCCAGGCCCAGCACTCTATGCACTGTGCCACCTAGCTGCCCCCAGGTAGTATTATTAAGTACATACTTCCTATATGACAGAGACTGTGCTAAGTGCTGAAGATAACAAATATAAACAAGAAAGACAACCTCAGTCCTCATGGAACTAACGTGCTAATGGGAGAAGAAAATACATAAATGAGTGCTAGAAAGCAAAAAGGAAGAAGAGGGTGCATTTCTGCATCCCTCGAATTTGCCAGCAGCAAAGAGAGAAGGCTCAGTAATATAGATTGGTTGACTGATTGATTAATTGATCAATTCATTTGATAGTCCCTGAGTAGCCAGGTGGTCCTAAGGCATTGATCTCAAACTTAAAATTCTTATTTATTTAAAGTTTATGGCACTTATTTATGGTCTAAGTCTTTGTTTCTCTTTACAAAACAGCATTAACAAAAGGACCAAAGGACCATACAATTGTACCTTGAGGAACTGTGAGTAATCCAATTCCTTACGCAGAGTTAGGACACACCAAATCACCTAACTGCTAAAAACAGGTCATCTGGAGTTTTAGTTTTGGTTCACTGCCAAGTTAGAGTGGAAGAAGAAGGAGCAGGTAGGACTTATTTTCTTTTTAAAAAATGCTTAATTGGTGCTCTTTGATTATAAAACCTCACTGTCACTTCCCAATGAAAGGTAAGAAGAAGGAAGGGAGGAAGGAAGGGAGGAAGGGGGAAAGGAAAAGGGAAAGGGAGAGAAGAAGGGAGGGAGGGAAAAAGGGAAGGAGAGAAAAAAGGATGTGAAGGAGGAAGAAGGAAGGGGGAAAAAGGAAGAATGGAGGAAAGAAGAAAATGTTTCAGGAATATTAATTTCACAGCAGCATGGAGAATAGATTAAAGAAGAGAAATTGGAAACAAAAAAACTGATTGGGAACTGGTGCAAGTCAGGCAAGAGCTCATGAGGAACTGAGGTAAGGTAATGGCATTGAGAGTCTAGAGTATACAAGAGATGGTGTAGAGAGAACTGGACACATAAAAAGGAAATTAAAGAAAAAATACTAACTACTTTCCTTAAACATAATTTCTGCTGTCTTAGGAAAGTTCAGAGCAGGAATGCTTATCAATTTGCCTGGTCTATTAAAAAGAAAAAAGTATTGCAGCTTCAATATGGAATATTGTGCTGAGTGGGCTGAACTACACAACAGAGTACTTTAATTACATACATTCTAACTGTGTGCAACTCACATTTGGATGCCTAAGGGTAGATAATCAGACTTTTCTAGTAAAATTTATTAGGTGTCCAGTAATGTAAATACATATATATATAGATATATACATATATATAAAACACACATATACATAAACATTTATATTTATATATTTGTAATATATGAGTATATCCCTTCCTACCACTGCCCAGTAGGGCACTAGTATCTAACTGATTTTAATACTAGAACAAGAAAATGAAGATAAGTCTGCATGTTTTTTGTTGTTGTTGTTTCTGTTTAATGTATTTCTAATGCAAATAACATGAATAAGGTTGGGCCAGGAGAACAGTAATAAACCAGGCTTCAGAGATAGTTAGGAATCAGTAGAGGAAGAAAGACTCCTTTGGCTACAGGGGAAGGGAATAAGCATTTATAGAGTGCCTACTATGTGCCAGGCACTGTGCTAAGTGCTTTACAAATATTATTTCATCTGATCGTCACAATAAACCTGTAAGATAGATGTTATCATTACCCCTGTTTTATAGTTGAGGAAACTGAGGCAGTGAGAGGTTAAGTGATCTTCCCAGGATCACATAGCTAACAAGTGTCTGAGGCCAGATTTGGACTTGGGTCTTCCTGACTCCAGGCCTAGTACTCAATCCATTGCACCACCACTTGCTTCAGCACATTTTTGGTCTTGAAATATGTGTACCAAATCCATAAAAGCTGATCTAGGAGGGTCTGGAGGATGTGAAATATCCCAAGATATTTAGGGCAAATTTTGCAGCAAAATAGAGAAAATTAGCCTTATTTTCCTAACCAAAAAAAAAAGTCATACATATTAAGAATTTTTGATATGGTCCCTGGAACAGATTAGGCACTGAAAAAATGCTTGTGAATTGATTAATACATAATTTCACACTTAATGTTTTAGGGGAAAATATCAATGCCTCAATATTATCTCAGGTAATTCACAATTACATTATGTGAAGCTGGTTTGGGAAGTGCTAGTTTACAGGATCATAGGATTTGATGAAAGGGACCTTAAAAATCAGAGTTCAACTTCCGTTTACATAGGAGGGAATAGAGGCTCAAAGGGTGATTTGCCCCAGGTGACTTGCCCCAGGTCGAAAGCAGAAGGGCCAAAACTGCCAGAGCTCTGATGCCCTGTCCCAGCGTGCCTTCCCCCACACCAGGCTTAAGCACAAGCAACCTCTGAGCAGTTCCCTTCTGAGACCTAGCTGTGCATTTTGCAGTTAGCAGTAACAGAGATCTTTGCTACTAATTTATCCAGGAAGTCCTTGGATTTAAACTTCCAATAGGAAGAGCCAAGAATCTTGGGTTCTTAATATGTTTTTTTTTTTCCATTCTTCTTTTCTCCCAAAGTTTGTTTCAAATAAGATAATATATAAAATACTTTGGAGGGGGGAGACCTTAAAGGTATACATGTGTTGGCCATTAATTAATGAATGTTTCTCTGGGTTGTTTTGTTTGTTTGGTTTTTGTTTTTTGTTTTTTTTTTTAGTGAGGCAATCGGGGTTAAGTGACTTGCCCAAGGTCACACAGCTAGTACGGGTCAAGTGTTTGATCTGAGGCGGGATTTGAAATCAGGTCCTCCTGACTTCCACTGCACCACCTAGCTGCCCCCTTTTTTTTTTTTTTTTTTGCTTTTTTTTTTAGTGAGGCAGTCAGGGTTGTGACTTAGGTCAAACTTGAACTCGGGTTGGTTGTTTGTTTGTTTGTTTGTTTTAACCAATTTTTCAAATTAACTAGCAGAAGATTCGTGGAATAAGACCAAGAAAGTTTCTATAGGCCGTGGGTGGGGTCCTCTAGGAAGATCTAGAGTGCAGACAAAGCAGTCCCAGAGAACAGTCATTAAAGGAGGGCCCTGGGGAATGAAAGGACAGAATGAAATCACTGACTTCTATAGACTAGAACCCAGGCCAAGGGTGCTCTACAAACCCCATCGGGGAGACATTATCATTATGAGAGACAGAGTCAGTGCAGGGGGAAAACACTGAATTGGGAATCACAGAAGCTGAGTTCAAATTCTGGGTCTGCTACTATGTGGTCAACTACACAAAGTCACACTACCTATGTGGCTTTAGGCAAGTTATTTAACCTCTCTGGGGCTCAGTTCCTTCATCTATAAAATGCAGGAATGAATTAAATGGCTTCTGACATCCCTTCCACCTTCCAGACCTAAGATCTACCAACTATGCAGGAGAGTTTTGAGAAAAGTGTTATGTCAAGTGCTATGTACACAAAAACTTTTTCCTTTAGCCACCTCAAATCAACCAGGTTCTTCTGGACACTCTTTAAAGCTACTTCAATTATTTTTCAAAGGCTTGCCCTAAATAATCAGCCAGTCTGTCAACAAACATTTACTAAGAGTTTAGTATGTGTCAGGCACTAGGCTAAGACCGTGGGAATATAAAGAAAGACAAAAAACAGTCCCTACCCTCCAAGAGCCCACCTTTTAATAAAGGAATACTGATTTTATGGAATTTTAGCTTAAATTAATAATCATGATCATGATGATGATGATGATAATGGGACAACTAGGTGGCACAAAGGATAGAGCACTGGCCCTGGGGTCAGGAGGACCTGAGTGTGTGTGTGTGTGTGTGTGTGTGTGTGTGTGTGTGTGTTTATATACTTATATACATACATGTATATAGATAGATAGATAGATAAGGGATATAGGTGATAGATGATAGGTGATAGGCAAGAGGAGAGATATACAGGTGATAGGTAGGTAGATAGGCAGATAGAGAGAGAGAGAGAGAGAGAGAGATAGAGATATGACTTTATTTTCCAAAAATTAGTCTTCACTTTGTGCATTTCTGGTATCAGGAAGAGCCAGGACTTAGGATAGACAAAGCAGACAGCTGCCTAGGGCGCAGTGCCCAAGGCAAAATGAGGGACGTTTTACAATATCATTTTTAATGCCTATATTTTTTAATTCAGAGAATCTCCATGGCATGTAGGTATTTCTTTTTTGATAAGTCATGTGGTAAATGTGGTGAGGAAGACTGAAAGGCTCCCGTGGGCTGCAGTACACAAATTGCAATATTCAAACCTTGTGTGGGACAAATAATTTGTCTGGATTCATTAACAGAAAGAGCAAAACTGAGATGCTGAGCCTGGAAGAGCCCCCAAAGTGTTGGGTGGAGCTGGACAGATTGCCCCATTGGAAAGTGTATTTTCAGTGGTACAGAAGGATTTGCCCTGGTCATGGCAGGAAGGAGAGCAGCTAGGCCCCCTACCTGACCTGACATAGGAGTTATTTCTTTCTCAGGATCCTGCATAATATCTAGATGACTTGAAAGGGACCAATGTGTTGAGGATTCAGTCTATCTTCCAGAGGCCCGGAGTCTTTGATGACTTGGCTATGCCTGGTTATCAATAGAGTAGGAAACCAACCTGAGTTATTCAGTCAACCCTCCTCACTTCAAAGAGAGAGGTTGCATCAGCAGAAATTGAAAAAGCTGAAGGAGGGGGAGAAAGAAAGCCAATAAGAGAAGGGAGAACAAATTTGAAACTGGCTACATCCTGATGTGTGATGAAGTAGCTCTGGGATGAGTAAACCCTCTTTCATCCTGAGTGCCATGGGCAAGACTAGGCCATCCTCATGAGACTCATCAGGAGACTAAAGACATAAAGAAGTATGAAAGAAGAAAAAATAAAGTATTGTATGACAGAAGAAAAAGGGAGGAGGAAGAGGGAGCCCAAGAATGAATGGTTTTAGAATCCTTGTCTATAAAACGAAGGGACTGGACTAGATCCCCTCTACTCCAAATTTCCATGAATCTCTTATGCTGTGCAGATGACAACATGCTTGGTGTATAAAGTAGCATTGCTGATCATAGCTTACTCACTGAGAAGACATAATTGGCCCCCAAAGAAGATGGCAGTTTTGACTGAATGTGCTGCTGTCGGAAAGTCTCACTCACCAAGTTATCACCTCCTGCCTTCAATGGACTATTTTCTTCTGGCCAAAATGGCCTTTCTTCCCAGTTATCGTGTAAGTTCCTCCGGGTCTACACCTGACCCGTGTTTTGATCCCTATCAAAAGTTAGTATGGTGCTTTACACAGAGCTGGTGCTTGCAACTGAAGAAAAAAGGAAAGAGGTGCATATGACAGGAGTGGACCAGAAAAGCCCTTCCTTCCTCTGGCCCAATGCAGCCTCAGGAGTTGCTATAAATTGTCAAGTCCTGAAACCTTACTGGGTGAGGAGATTTTTTTTCCTGCTTCTGGGATATCTGATCCTAAATCTCCAAAGATCTTGGGCCCTTTGGCTATTTTCCCACATCAACTGTTTCCTGTCTTTACTATGTCCTCAGAACTGTTCAGTGCTGTAAGGTTCTCCAGGTTGTAGCTTTGTCATAGGGAGACTAAGAAAAAAAGCACTGAGTCCTGGAGCAGCCAAACTCCCCTCAGCCACAGGAGTGATCCAGCAATTTCAGGGACAAGAGGACTGTTCTAAAAACCTGTCCCAGGTCTATTCCAGGCTCGCATAAACTATAAGAATGTTTGTCCCCACAGTTAGTTTGCAAGAACCCCTCTGTAAATATGAGATAAGGCCCTCTCTATGGAGCAAAAAATGCAGGCTAATCATCGCGGTGCTATAGAGCTTTCCTTATACTATTCAAATGCTTTTCACACATGCTATTTTACCCACTGGCAAAGACTTCTCACATTTGATAAGGCAGGTGTTTTTGTCCCTTATTTTATAGATGAAGAAACTGGATCCCAGAGAGGAGTTAAATAAATTGCCTAAGGCCACATAGCAAGTTAGTAATGGAAGAAGATGAGAAAACAAAACTAGGCAACTGGACTAGATAACCTCGTACTGCTATTCCAGCTCTAAATCCTGCTGGTCTGTTATCCCAGCTCTTTGCTAGTTAAGGGCTCAGTGCTAATACAAGGATACTTACTGGGAGTCAATCTGTCTTTCCAGCATCTTCATTCCAGTATAGCCTGAGTGCATAAAGGTAATAGCCAAGCTTAGTCAGGAATTTGGCTCTTCCTGGGCAATTACAGAGCCAGTTGGGACAAGCCTCAAATCAGTCTGTTCTCCCAGGGTTGAAAAAACATTGGAAAGGTTGGCTACGGCTCTGAAGATGACAGGGCAATCAGTATGTGGATTAGTCTGATTTGGCTACTAGAAGTGTGTGGATGGTCTCTTCCAGCCTAGAGGCTCTCTGCTGGGTGAGCAGAGCCTCTCTTTATAATCCAGCAGGGATGTCCGTCTACTACTTGGCAGAAGGTGCCATGTGAGCTGATAATAACTCGTAACTTCTTTCGCTTTCCCAATCACATCTCTGTGTGCTTTTGATGCTCTTTCCTTACACTCGCTTATTTTTTCTTTGTCTATAGACAAATTTAGGGCAGTTAGTTGGTAGTAGTACAGCTCTGAGCCAAAAGTCAGGAAGACTCAACTTCAAAAGTTCAAAACTGACCTCAGACACTTACTAGTTTTGTGACCTTGGGCAAGTCACTTAACCTGCCCCTGCTCCAACCCATAAAAAAAAAAGTGATTCCTCAAGTCATTTGACAGGTTGAACAATAAGCACTGAGCTCATAAATCACCAAATTTTTAACGTTCTCCTGAAGCATCATTGTATTCTGGGTGCAAGCATATAGATTATTTCTACAAATTATGTACTCCATGCCAGCATTGCCAATGAGTCAGGATATCCTCCCTATAGACAGAAACTCCCCATGGAATCTCATTAAATGGAATGGGCCTCCACTCTGCACAAGTGGCTTTCCATTTCCCCAACAATGACCATAATCCAAAATAATAATATTCTAACAATCGTTGTTAATCAGTTTCACTCCCAACCTATGCCACCCAGTAAATTCCAAGTTCAAATATATGGTCTTTCCTTTTATTCACTTGAGTCCTTTTGAAATTTTATAAAATGTCTTGTTTTCCCTGCTCACTTACAGGGTCAGTAGTCAGAAATTATCTTAGGCTCCAACTGTGTATATTCCTTTATGCACAGTTAGAAGCCTGAGATAATTTCTACTTTCCTAAATTATGGTCCACCTTGCCACTGCTAGAGAAAAACACAGTATCTTCCCTAAATCAAATTAACCTCAGATCCATCAGTATACAGGTATCCCTTCCTCATCATTGGGGTTAAGGACACAGTGCCCCTGTGATACGGAAAATCTGTATAAAATCTTTTGGCCCTCCCTTCATACCAGAGAAGAAGTCTGAATTTTTTCTTTTTCTTTTTCTGTTAAGGGATGTTTACAGTACCTAACTGTAAAATTTGGTTTATATTATATGATTCCATAAATACATTTTATGCATGTCCAAACAACCAACCTAAGGCAGGATAGAGAAAGCACCAGCGGCAGCTATTACTCAATGTAACAAACTGGTGACATTTAAAACAAAGTCTTGGTGCTTTTTCATTCCCTTAAAAAAGAACCCAAAGCTCTAGGACAGACCTGTTGTGGTCACCACATAAACATATGAGGATCTATGCCCGGGGTTCCATGGCTAATTAGTTTCAGAGGTAGGATTAGAACTCAAATCTTCTTGCTTCTGAGTCCAGCACTCTGTCCACACAGTGACACCATGTCTTTTTGGGGGTCCAGGGAAGTCACTCACCAGGTATAAGATTTTGGTGTCTGTTGGAAAACTAGTGCAATACTTGAAATTTAACTTCTGGATCATAGAAATAGAGAATATTAGACCTGGAAGGTGAGAAGAGCTCTGGTCACAGGTACTGCTCTAGAGAGCCTCCAAACAGATGAGGCAAGGTACAATTTCTAGAAGCTTTGATTAGAATCAGGCCCACTGATGGACATCTGCTAAACATTATGCTTGCTGAGCATTCTACCCAAGCATTCTTCTTTCTAAATTTCCCTGATTTCATACTTGTTCTTGTTTCTACCAGTTATGCCCTCAGGAGCTATTTGGATTTTATTTCCTATGAATTTCTGGTCAACTGTTTGACTAGTGTTCTTCTCACATGGTTTCCACACTCCAAGGTATCTAGCCAAGTATGTATGTATGTATGTATACATGTATGTACACATGTACACATGCATACACTCGTGTTGAAGGTCTGTATATACACATACGTGCTCGTGTGCATATGCTTATAAGTATGTGTGTGGTGTGTATATGTACATGTGTGTTATACGTGTATACACATATGTGTATATGTATAATAGCTACCTAGATACCATAGAGAATTGGTTCAGATCAACCCCTAATTGATATGGGCTTTTTCTCAAACTGGGCAGTATCCCTAAAACAAGATGTCCTTAAAAGGAAAAAAAAATCAGTTATACTCTGAAAAAAATTATGTACATATTTATGTATGTATCTATATCTATATATGGCATATATATAGTTAGATAGATAAAGACGGGGTGGGAGGAAGTGAAACACAGTTGTTTCCTACTTCTCCCTTGCTTTCAATTGAAGGTCCTTTTCTTTCCCATCTTTAACTTTTCTTTTCTGGAGCCCATGCCTTAGATCAGCAATAATGAAAACATGTGCCCTTAAGTTCTCTAGTTTCTTGACAAAGACTTGATAATTTTGGACAATGTTTTCTATCCCTCATAGCAGTATCATTCATGCTCACATAAATCACAAGAAAAGGGTAATAGCTAGCTAATAAAAAAGTCTTGGAGGATACATGCCCTGGAAATACAGGAGACCTTTCTATTTGGTTTTATCAGCTCAAAAAATACTTGACCTCAGAACGTCCTTAGTAAGGAAACAACAACACTACTTGTCAGTTAAGAGAAATTGAGGGCAAGTTATATCCAGGTTCTAATCTAAAACAATAAGGATAAAATGTTAGCTAGAGCTGAGAATGGACAATTAGGTTGTTTCTCTCACACACTCATACTTCCCCTCCAACTTCTCTCCCCCCAAAAAGAACTTATGACTAAAGTAATAAGTGGAAGCTTTGATGCCAGAGACTATTGTCCACATTTATTCCACAACCATGTGCAACTCAAATATTGGAAGGAAAAGGGTGTGAGAATGGTAGAATAGGAGAAAGCTGGATCCACCTAACTGCCTCCTAGAATGGAAAAAGGGGAACGCCGTAGACAAAGATGATCACAAAGGTTCTTTTCCAGACCCAAAACTCAGTTATTCTTTGATTCTATGAAGAGATTCTTTGTGTTAAAAAAATAATCCCCAGGTGCTTTACTGTAGGGGGTTTTAACCTGAGATCTCTGAAGTTGTTTACTTTTTTTCAACTGTCTTTCAATATAATTGGTTTTATTTGTAATCACATGCATTTTACTTTATGCATTTAGAAACATAATGTTGTATTTGCATCCCCAGCAGGCAAGGCAAGAAGCATTTATTTAAGCACCTGCTATGTGCTAAGCACAGTGCCTGAGAAGTACATGGGCTTCACCAGACTGCCAAAGGGATCAATGACACATAAAAACATTAAAAACCCTTGTTTTCTGTGTTTGTTTTCTTTTTTACCTAGAGTCTATGGCACATATTCCAGGGATCTCTTTTTTTTCTCTGATTCTCTTAGCGATTCTATAATTCAATGGAGTCTATCCAAGTCACAGGATCACTCAGGTATTGTTTAGGTTATCTGGTGCCTGACTTCCATATCACCTTCCTCCGTACAAAACTCCATGAGACAAGTTTAGATCTTGCTGAAATGAGGGAAGGTTATATTTAAAATGGACCTATATTTCCCCACTCTGCCCTTCTCACAACCCTTTTCCTTCCATTGTTTGTTCTGCAAATTGATATATAAGATGCCTCTCAATAGTCAGGCTTACACCGTGCACTCAGGATAAACAAAGTGAGATATATGTGTTTTGGAGGAGGCAGGAGAAGACCCTTTACAAATGCACCAATATAGGGTAAGCAGACATGGTGTACCTTTAAATTAGTCAATCAGAAGTAAGTCAGCTAAGAATTCATAGCTGATACTATTGCTTTATTTCTCAGTGACTGCTACACTTAGCATGTAAGTATCCTTCTATGGGAAGCACGTCAGAATGACCAGGCTATCACATTCTTTGTTTGTCAACTTTCTAAGATTATAAATTGCAAAACAGGTGCTGATCTATATTGCCAGAAGGCCAGAAGAACTCTTAGGAGTTCCTCATGTCAATGAAAATTATTAGTTCAGACAGTAATTGATTCAACCATAGGCTTTCTCTGAGTAGAAGCTGTAAGATCTTCTTGAAAGGAAAACAATAAATATATCCTGAAAAAATAGTTGCCCACAATTAAAATACTAAACATCTTTATTTACTTCAAGGTTTTTTGGAGGTGGGGGGAGGTAGGGGAGGGGAAGGGGAACTATCCCTATTGGAGCCAATGACCCGAACTGCAGCAAGGGCTCAAAAATGCCATCTACAAATTCACAAATATATATCCTGTTATTGGATAAAGGGTGAAAACCAATAGGCCAGTGAGGAAGAGCTCCTGATTCTCCACTCAAATTGCAGGCTCTTAGCTCAGGTCGCCAGAGTCTGGGCAGACAAAAGCCAATCAAAGCATCATTATAGGTCACTCTGAAGTTTTGTATAAAGCAATTTTGTAGGTCGAGGGAGCCTTAGAGTCAAACCAATATGGTATAATCTTGTGAAGGGAAAAAAGTAGACAACAAAGCTTAAATGAAAGATAGAGCTATGAGAAAATAGTTTCTACCATTGACTTACTTCAGTTTGAATAAGATCAGTCTAACTGCTAACTGACTTTAGGTCCACCAGATAGTCCAAGAATCTTTGGAAACAGAAGGGCTTAAGAGAAAGAAAAACTTTTCCAGTTAGGCTTCAATTATCTGAATTAGTATAAAATCTGATTATATTTATAACCATTCAGTTTATGATCTGGAATGACAATTGAAGATAGATTAATTCCATTCACAAATGATAATCATTTTGGAAGTCAAAAGAAGAACATAAAAGCCCCACCCTTTTCTCGTGTCTCTGTGCTAATTAGATTCTGGCTTAGCAGGAAAAGAACCAATCTGTCTTGCATAACTTTTAGGCTCCAGCCAGAGGCAACAAATGTTGTATGGCAATGATTAGTGGACTGTAATCTCAATGCCTAGATCTAGGGTGAGGCAAGTGCACACAAAAGCCATTGGAATCTGTCCACAGGCAACTTTGGAAACACTAGAATTCTTTCACCTAATTCTGGACAGTTCCTTGTGGCTTTGACTAGTTGGCCCACACAGAGTATGGCATTAGCTGCATATAATAGTGTACCACTGACCAGATGTCTGTCAAATGAAGATAATGGGATTTCCCCTTTAAGGGTCCCATAACCATTTCCATTGACAAGAAGGGTTGGTGAACTTTCATACCTAATTTCAACCAAAAGGACTTGGGAGAAATTGTGTTGCCTTAGGAGCTCTCCCACAGCATCCTTATTATCTTGTTTGGTACACTCTAATGGCTTTCTAGGGGCAGCTAGGTGATGCAGTGGAAAGAGTGCTGGTTCTAGACCAGGAAGACCTGAGTTCAAGTCCAGCCTTAAACACGTAATAGCTGTGTGACTCTGGACAAGTCACTTAACCCTGTTTGCCTCAGTTTCCTCTTCTGCAAAATGAGCTAAAGAAGGAAATGGCAAACCACTCCACTGTCTTTGCCAAAAAACAAACAAACAAACAAACAAAAAACCCAAAAGAGGTCAAGAAGAGTAGAACACAACTGAAAATGACTAAATAATAACAACAAAAAAACAATGTTTTCCTATGAAGTCCATTATAATTGCAAGATAAAAATCAAATTCCTTAGCCTGACATTTGAGGATCTCCATAATCTAGTCTCATCCCACCTTTCCAGCTTTACTTCACACTACTCTCTTGCCTGTACCCTCCACTCCACCAGTCCCATCTATTTTCTACTTCTAAAACATGTCTGAGCTTTCATACCTTTGTGCCTCTGTCCATAAATTCCCCATATTGGAATTTTCCCATTTCTTCCTTTATATCTAAACTCTACCAAGAGCATTTCATCTCTGGTCTCTTCCTACCTTTCTAATCTTCTTACACTTTACTCCCCTCCACACATTTAACCATCCAGCTGCCTACTTGCTTCTTCTCAAACCCAACCCCCTGTGCCCTTTGTATTGGCTAGCTGTGCCTCAAGCCTGGGATGCTCTTCCCCTCACCACTACCTCTTATGCTCCTAGTTGTCCTTCCAGATTCAGCTGAAGTGTCATCTTCTGCAGGAGACCTTTCCCAGTCCCCTGCCCCAGCTGCTAAGATTTTTCTTCTGAGACTATGTTCCATCTATGCTGTATCTATCTAGTAGGGACCCAAATACTTACATCTTGTCTCCCTCATAAAATGTGAGCTCCTTGAGACAAGGGATCTTTTTTCCCCTTTCTTTGTAACCCCAATGCTTAGCATGCTGCCTTGCACATAGCAAGCAGCTCTTAATAAATGCTTATTGATTGATTGACTGAAACCAACTTATAATGACTTCCTCCCTCTCTAGATTCATAGCATTCATTATCTGTACCATTTGTTTGACAAGTTAATTGTATAGTTCCTTATAACATCTTTGGTATTTTTATGCTTTTTATACTTTTTTTACATATGTCCTATTAGCTCAGTTACTTGAGAGCAAGGGCCACATCTTCTGCCTCATTCCTTCCCCATAGTGTCTTGTACAGTGTCATGTACATGATGGGCACTTGGAAAATGTTTATAGAATTATAAACAATTCAAGTTGGAAGGGACCTCAAAGGCCACCTACTCTAACTCCTACCCAAATCATGAATTCCATTGATAACATCCCCAATAAATGGTCTCCTAGTTTCTGCTTGAAGGCTTCCAATATCGAGGCACTGCCTAATACCCAAATCAGTCCATTCTATTTTAACACTTTCCTCATCATTACTGAATTTTTACATTGGGTCAAACAGTACCTGTCTTTCTTCAAGATTTAGTTCAAATACCACCTCTTCCAGGTCTTTCATTGTCCCAGCCATTGCTACTGTCTTCCTCTCTAATTTTATCACCTATCTACTCTGTATTTGTCTTTGTTGTCAGATGTTTCAGTCATGTCAGGCTCTTTATGACCCCATTTGGGATTTTCTTGCAAAAGATACTGAAGTAGTTTGTCATTTCCTTCTCCAGCTCATTTGATAAATAAGGAAACTGAAGCAAACAGGATTAAACGACTTGCCCAGGGTCTGAGCAATATTGTCTGAGCCCAGATTTGAACTCAGGAAGATGAGTCTTCCTGACTCCAGGTCCAACACTCTATCCACTGCACTACCTAGTTGCCCCATTTTCAGTACACCTAAAAACATAATGCATATAAGTGTGCATGATAAATGTACATCTTATCTCCTGTATTCAAATGTAAGCTCCTTGAGGGTAGGGATCATTTGTAGGTGTTTGTTTTTATTTGTATCCTGAGTGCCTAGAACACTGCCTGGCATCTAGTAAGTACTCAATAAATGCTTTTTGATTAATTGATTGAGTCTACCCTCTGGATCCAAGAATAATGCCTGGTCCTTCTTCCACGTGACAGACTTTAAAATACGTGAAGACCATTATCCTGCTTCTCTTAGATCTTCTCATCTTCAGCCTCAGCACCCATAGTCCCTTCTACCATTTGGTGGCATGATTTTTTGGTCTCTTCATTGTACTGTTCACCCACCTTTGGACATGCTTGAGCTTGCCAATATCCCTTCTAAAAATAATTCCCAGAACTAGAAAAATGTTCCAGATATAGTTCATCTAAGGCTGAGTACAACAAGAATATGACATCCTTTATTCAAAACACTGCACTTCAGTAACTTTTGTACCAGAGGTTCCCTCCTGACATAAAGACCCAGGTACACATTGAGGACCTCTAACTTCTCTGGCTCATTGCCCTACCTAGGTGAAACCAGAGGACATTAATATCTAGCACGCCTCTAAGACTAACCACCAAATCCCAATTAGGGGCATCTAGGTGGCATAGGATGGCCTGAGTTCAAATCCAGCCTCAGATATTTACTAGTGGTATGCCCCTGGGCAAGTCACTTAAACTCTTTGTGCCTCAGTTTCTTTATCTGTAAAATGGAAATAATAATAGCACTTCTTCCCCAGGGTTGTCATGAGGATAATAATTGTAAGCTTCAATGCAAACCTTAAAGCACTATATAAATGCTGGCCATCATTATTATTATTATTATTATTATTATTATTATTATAAATACTCAGATTCACAAGGCTCAAAATATAATATAATTTTACTTATAAATTAAAGAACACAGAGAGGATTTGTATCCAAGGCCATGAAGCATTAAGAGCTTCTCCATCTCTCTTCCCTATGGCTGCCCAACCCCAGAGGTCCATACAGTGCCTGTAACTCACTACCCCAGGTAGGGCTCTGAGAAAGGAGGAAACCCCAGTTCACCTCTCCAATGGGCTGTGCTCTGGAGCTCCTTTGTCTATGCCAAGTTACCCATAGCTCCCCTGCACTCTCATCAGGTGCCATGATTCCCTTGGCTTTTACCACTTTCACTTTCCTCCAAAGGTCTTCCTCATTTTCTATGGGATAGTTCTGCTAATCTTAGTGTCTTCACTACCTGTAGTTGATTCTTGTTCATTTATTCATTCATGTCTTCACTGTCTGTTCTTTCATGGAGAGATTAGCTTACCCTTTCTCACTGAGACTATCCGCGGAGAGATACACAGTGAATATTAGCTGTAGCAGAACCCCAGGAATGACTTGCAGACAAGAAGTGATGTAAATGAACTCATCAAGGACATTTAGGACCAGGAAGGAGTGGGGGGAGGAGAGAAGCAATCACATAGGAAGAGTAAGGAATAACTAATGTTCAGCCTGGGTTGAAGTAACAGCAACCCCAGAGACAGTCCTCTAACATTCAGAGTAAATCCTCTATGGAGGATTCAAGAAAGGCATGGACAAGACTCACAGGAGATGCAAAGGCATGGATGTTGTGATCTGCACTTGTGAAGGGAGTATCACACTATGAGAACTGGTACCTTGAAGTGTATGGTCCTCAGTCCAGGTCAGGGATGGGGCTTTTTCCCCTTTAGTTCAGTGGAAAAGTTGTAGACATGTTGCTTAAAAAGTAAAACCACAAAATCTGAAGATATAAAAAGTCTTGGGGGAAAAAATGTATTTAACAATTACTACTTGCAACCCAAACAGCCTGAAATGTATCCCAGGCTTACTTTGATAAGCACCTTGAAGATAAGGTTCCTATGTAAACGATATACTTGATGAGATTGTTTTAGCCTGAAAGAACATCAGTAAGACCCAACTTATACAGCCACTCTAATCTGAACCACATAAGCCTCTTTTCAAATGGGCAGTTTTAACAAACCATTCTTAAGGTCACTGAGTGTCTTGGGTATAATTTAGGTATGCATTTGAGTATTCATCTAGTTTGTGACAAACAAGTGACCGTGTCTGAAGCCTGGGATCCCCTTGAGGATAAGAGGTTCCTGTACAGCGTATGGGTTAATTAGATAGTGTAGTCAAATGCCTGGCAAACTTTAAATCAGAGTTGTGTCCAATGCTTGAAGCATTTTCTTCAGTGAAAGGTTACATTTACTTCATTAAAATCTGTACTCTGATGTTGTCCTTGTTGACATCTCAAAGTACACTATAATTCTCTCAATATGTGAGACAGGAATGAGGACAAGCTAAAACATGGTTCCTTTCAAGTCCATCTGTGCCTTATACTGAACCAGAGAATCACAGTCTCAGAGTTAGAAGGGACTATCTAATGCAACCCATACCTTAATAAGAATCCTTTCCACATCATCTACCACAAATGGTCAAACAATGAGTTTGAAAACTTAGAGTGCTGGGCCTGGAGTCAAGGAGACCTGAATTCAAATCTGGATTCAGATACTTACTAGATGTGTGACCCTGGGCAAGTCACCTAATTGCTATCTGACTCAGTTTCCCCATCTGTAAAATGGGGATAATAATGACACCCATCTCAGAGATTTGTTGTGAGGATCAAATGAGACAATATTTGTAAAGAGCTTAGAACAGTGCCTGGCACTTAATAAATGCTAATTTCCTTCCGTCCTAAGTGAGGCAATCCATTTCAATGATGCCTAAAAGATAGTGTATTAACTACTTACCCTTGCATTCATACCCTCTCTGATCTAGCCTCTACTTACCCGTCCAACCTTCTCCCTCTATATTCTCAACAAATATCACTTCTTGGCCTTCTGGTTATAAAAAAAAATGTAACCCTTCAGCCAAATAAATCTGTTCATCGCTCCTTAAACATGCCATTTGTACTCCTAATTCTGACTTTGTGCTATTCTCCCTACCTGGAATGCTCCCTCTCCTTCTGTTGGTTTATCCTGGTTCTATGTTTCCTTCAAGGCCCAACTCAAGTCAAGTTTTCTCCATGAAACTGTTACTGATTTCCCCAGACTCGGGACTTGCCCCTCCTTTTTCCGAGTTCCTGCTGCACTATCTATACAATTTATTTGGCACTTAACTTATACTATTGTATGTCTATAGATGCTAAATATGTAGATATAGCCTATAAGCACTTAATGACAGGGAATTATGCCTTGCACATGTGCTAGTGATGGATACAATCAACACTATCCTAGGGACTAGGATTCTTAGGTTAAGCTCAAGTTATTTTTCCTAAGGCCCCCTGCAGAAGTGAATGCCTGACTAACAACTAGAAAGAGCCAATGGACATCAGCATGACAGAGCACTGGCAAGGCTGCCAAGGACATCAGCTTGGGTGCCCAGACTCTGCTGCTACCAGAATCCCATGAATTCTGAATGGGGCATTTTTACAAGAGTTAAAATGAGTTTCCTTGAAGGCTGAGCTTCTTACAACTTCCCAGTGCCAAAATTCTATTCCAAATCCCAAATCCTGTCCAAGTGGTTGTTTAGATGTCAAGAAAGGAGATAAACGTAAAGCTGGTAGAATAAAGGGCACTCTTTCTCCTGGAGGCAAGGAAACATTTTGAAATTAAAAAAACAAAACAAAACCTCCAACGCTACTGACTTCAGCACTCAGGTTTTGAAAGCTGTGAGATGAAGGCCTCAGTAGAAGCCTCAGGGAGCTTCAATAATTGTGAAACCTACTAAAACCCAACTAAATAATAAATAAAGGAATGAATAAATAAATAGATGAATAGATAAATAAAGGAATGAAACTCATTTTTAAATTCCTGAACATGAAATCAAAACCTAAAACCTGAATTATAGAGTCATCTTCCATTTGCAAGTCTCTTCTGAAATGGAACCTTTTTCTTACCACATTCTAATTCTAGGTCTGCACATATTGAAAAGACCCAGGGATCAGCCTCTCAGGGCATCAGTTCATAGCCACTGACCATCGGGATAAGCTACTCTCACAAATAAAAGGAAAACAGTTATGTCCAGGAAATTTAGCCAAACACACACTGGACAAGGCCTGAAAGATATCAGAGGAAATTTTTTTAAAAAATTAATAAAAATTTGGATGTATTGCATTTATTCATTTATTCATTCAACAAACATTTATTAAATTCCTATTGCGATCAGAACACTATGCTAGGATCTGGGGAGTTTAATTTTACTCACTCATTTATTCAATAAGTATCGATTAAATGCCTATTATGTGTCAGGCATTGTAGTAGGTGCTGACAGATGAGTTAAGGCACAATTCCCTGCCTTCATAGAGCTCAAGGCCTGATGTTATAGAAACACACTGAGCTACACTGGGGACCTTGGTTTTAGTCTGGACTGGAGCCACTACTCTCTGTGTAACTTTGGGCAAGTCTCTTAGTCTCTCCGAGCTTCAATGTCTTCCTTTCTAAAATGGAGTAATACTACCTGTGTTACTTGTTGTGAGGATGCACTCATGAGTCCAAAAGCACTTCAAAAAGTTAAAAGCACACTACAAATATAAGAGATTAGTATTCTCGGTGAAGTTACTGGAGCATGCTTCTATCTAATGCAATGTCACTAAAATGATAATTGTGGGGAAGGCCTGTAAAAAGTTGGATGGGCTGAGAATTTCAGAACCTATCTACAGCTTCACCATTTACTTTTATTACTAACAATGTCATCATCCCCATTATCTGAAGATTTATGAGACCCTTATCCATATTTATTTCCCAAACCCTCCAGGATAACAGCTATTTGGGAGATGGATAAGCCAAGGCTTAGAAAGATTCATTGTCATATTAAACTTATACTACAAATGTCCTATCCTTTACATATGAAGATGATGCTAGTTACCTATAGATAGGGTGACAAGGGCTTTCTAACTTTGGTAAATAACCTTTTTGGAGAATCTTTATATTTAAAAAATAAAATGTGTGGGACATTAACTGGTAAAATGATCTGAACAGACAGACAGACAGAGAGACAGATCTCTCTACAGAGTGAAAAGAAAATGGTAGAGTAGATAGAGGGCTGATCTCCTAGGCAGGAATATGTAGGTTCAAGTCTCTCTTCTGAACCTATATTGACCAGGTGATACTAAGAAAGTCCCTTGAACTCTCAATGCCTCAGGCAGCTCTTTTGGATTGTAAAGATGCAGAATAGTTGTGGCTCTGCTTTGGTAGGTGGTCTTTTCTCATGAGTTTCTTATACTGATGAATTTGCAAGTCTAGACATTAGATAGGCAGGTAGGTAGGTGGGTAAATGACAGAGATAATAGAGATACATAGACAACTATAGGTAGAGATAGTTATG
Source organism: Vombatus ursinus (assembly GCF_900497805.2). Classification (NCBI taxonomy): domain Eukaryota; kingdom Metazoa; phylum Chordata; class Mammalia; order Diprotodontia; family Vombatidae; genus Vombatus; species Vombatus ursinus. Next base: position 70,102,804 of record NW_020954569.1, on the reverse strand, counting down.
GATAGATGATAGAGATAGCTATAGATGGTTAATAGAGATATAGATTGATGGTAGATATAGATGATGTATAAATGATTGATAGAGATATATAAATTCATGATAGACGTAAAAGATAGGTATAGAGTAATAGAGACATAGAGATTGAGGTGCTAGATATTGATAGATGATGGATGGAGAGATAAATAGATAAATAGATTCTGAATTCTGAATATGTGATTTCATTGGTGTAGGATACATTAAATGAAGAAACAACTTCTATCAATGAAGACTGGCATCTGTTCTATAAAATATAAATATAATATATATACATATATATGTATTATATATACATACATATGTATGTATGTATATATGTTTGTATATATATATATAAATATACAGATAGATAGATAGATAGACAGATATCTGTCTTCCTGTCTGAGGCACTGAAAGTTGAAGTGACTTGCCCAGGTTCTATATCCAGTATGTGCCAAGACCTAAGCCCAGATCTTCCTGACTTAAGGTCAGCTTTGCATTAAGTAAATATTTAGATAATAAGTTTTTGGGTGGTAACCATAATAATGTTTCTCTCTTTCTTTTTTTATATTGTCCCATATCTGGTAAAGAAGGAGGAAGAGGAGGGGAGGAGAAGGAGGAAAAGTTTCACACATTTCACTTATAAATTGGAACACTTGTAGTGGTGGCTTTTGAACACTTGAAAACAATGTGTTGTTATAGGAAGATGACCCTAGATAAGTCACTTAACCTCTCTCCAGGCCTCAATTTCCTCATCTGTAAAATAAAAGTGTTACATGCAATGATCTCCAATTTCCCTTCTAGCACTATCTGTGTTCTTAAAATGCAAGTGTAATTTGGAGATGATGAAAGAAAAATTATTTTGGATTCAGAAATAATAAGTTTGTACAAACTTTAGATGTAAAAAAAATTGTAATAATGTATACAGGAACACCTGAAACTAATTTCATTTGCAAAATAGTCCATGGAGCTCTACCGAGCTCTTGAGGGACTTCAAAGGATTCCATAGTCATCACTTTTAAAACTCTAAAATAGGATGTATGCTTTAAGTTATTTTTCTAATAGGGGACGTAGTCCATCACAGAGTCATCCCAACTCTATTACAGACAGTGGCGCCTGTCTGTGATAAGGCTAACCAAGATTAGGGAGTCCCTTTGTGGCAAGTTAAATGACCTATATGAAAATCCATGACAGAGTTATCTCATACTCATAGCCTAAGAAGCATTTCAGGAAATCCTCCACACATAAACATTCAAATTGAAGACCCAGGGACAATAAAAAACCAAAAACATATTGTTGTTGTTATTATTCAGTCATGTCCAACTCTTTCTGACCCTATTTGAGGTTTTCTTGGCAGAGATACTAGAGTGGTTTGCTAGCTTATTTTACAGATGAGGAAACTGGGGCAAACAGGGTCACACAACTAGTGTCTGAGGCCAGATTTGAATTTGGGTCTTCTTGACTCCAGGCCTGTCACTTTATCCACTGTGCCACCTAGCTGCCTTAACCAAGACAGAGATAAATAGTATTGTAATATTAATCAATGGTGAGACAAGATGAGAGAAATAAAGCAGCCACAAACAACTTCAAGTGGAAATTTCACAGAGACCTTCTTCTAGACAATAGTGGAAAGAAGACATTGTTTGAATTAGAATGCTGGCATGAATTTACTAAGGATATAGCAAAATGTGAAAAAAAAAAAAAGTAAACAAGTATCAGGAAAAGCCCAGAAATAGGAGAGGGAGGGAGAGAGAGAGAGAGAGAGAGAGAGAGAGAGAGAGAGAGAGAGAGAGAAAGGCTGGGCAAGGGAGGAAGGACTTGTTCCTGGTACAATACCCAGTTGCAGCAGTTAGCCTTTAGAGTTAGCCATAGGAGCACACAGTAAGGGTCAGAGCAGTGACAATTTCATTTCTAGCAAGTGTGTTGGACAAGGAGAATTTTCAGGTGATCTTGTACTAGGTTTAAGTTTATATCAAGGCCAAGTAACAGAAGTAGAATGGTCTCCCTACTAGGGAAAAAATTGAAGGACTAGAGTCTGAAGGCATGATTCTCTACATGTATTCTCCATCTTATCTTAAGGAAAACAAAATAGGAAATGAAATCTATAGAGGTAGAGGAATCCTAAAGTGTGTTGGGAGGTTAGAGATTGGAAGAATAGAACTTAAGGAAGAAGTAGAAGATGGGTCAGTGAACCTCTGTGCCTCTAAAAGAGGTTTGAAACTATTCTCATGGAGCATGGAAAAGGGTCCCCACAGAAGAAAGCAACTTCTTGTGCATCAAGAAATGTGATGAAAAGCCTCAGGATGCCAGCACTGGCCATCCAGTATTGGTTGAAGGAATGAAAATGTCGTAATGGTTGGTATTAATATGAGGCTGAGTGAAAGGGTTGAGGCTACCTCCTGGCTCTGGGTATTTGTTGATCCAATCACACCTCACTAAGGATGAATGATAAAATCTCTGAATCTGTGACAAATCATCTGGTCCCAGCTCTTGCAGATCAGACCCATCACCACCACCATCTTTTTTACTGGATCTGTAAAAAGAAAGAGAGTTTTCGGTTGGGAATAGTTTGGATGGTCAGAGAGAGTAAGACCTAAGAGCAGAAACCACTAACAGCATCCTTAGACAAAGAGAGAGCAAGGAACATTGAAGGTGTTTTATTTCTTAACCACATATCTTTAGAGATGATAGCAAGAGCTAGTGACAGAACTTCTCAACCATGGGGTCCCAGGAAAGTGGCTGTCCTCAGAGGGGTCCATAGGACCTAGACTTCATGAATAGAGAAGGGAGGACTCCTAAAACCCAGGCTTTTAAAGAGAGAAGGCTAAGTTATTGGAAAGTGGCAGATTCTTAGAGAGAAAAGGATCAAGCACGTGGCCCCAGAGCTTAGAAAAGCCATAAGAATAATGAAAATTCAGAAAATTCAGAAAATTCTTCTTCTGTTACCATAAAAGTGTGGTCTACTGGTAAAGGAGCTGCCTCTTTAGAAATTTCAAGGTTGTTTCCCTTTCATGGGGAAACCAAACCTTTAAACCTGGAGGCCTGTTTAGATTATTGAGATGTAAGTGGGATTATTGAGATGAAAGAGAATTATATTATTAATCATTATTGACTATTGTTGACACCTAATGTTGCTTTGCATTTTCTGTGGGTTGTCCTGACTAGTATGTATTATTACCTTGAGTGATTGAATAAGAACAAGGGAAATCATTTACCCATTTCTATGAAGACCTAAGGGGAAGCTAGGTGCTACAGTGGATAGAGCATTTAGCTTGGAGTCAGGAAGATCTGAGTTCAAATCTGGCCTCAGACAGTTTCTAGCTGTGTGATACTGGACAAGTCACTCAACCCCTATTTGCCTCAGTTCCTCATCTATAAAATGGGGACACACTGGAAAAGGAAAAGGAAAACCACTCCAGCATCTTTGCCAAGAAAACCCCATAGACTTAGTCCATGGGGTCACGTAGAGTAGGACATGACTGAATAACCGAACAATAACACCAATGAAGACCTAAACATAAGCAACATTTTAAGATTTCCAAAAGAAACTCAGAGTAACGGCAATGAAGCCAAGGAAATATGTCAGTAGGGGTCAACTCCAATATTGAACTCAGTTTGTATAAAGCCAGAATGCAGAGCGTAGGGCTGTGTCTTAAATCTACATGAATAGTCAAAGGGTAGGCTCTCTCTCCATTGTGAATTTCTGGGATATGAGGGAGAGTCTCCAGGCACATCAAACCTGAAAACCACTATCTATTTCTTATGGTTCACATGGAATGTGATACTGCTGGAAGATTTTTCATAAACATTGTTAAGGGTTATGAAGGTCCTAGATAAGTCACTGAAAGCCTTAGAAACCCAAGTGTTGAATTCATATCCAGGATGTACCATTTACTCTTTATGTGACCTTTAGCAAGATATTTCTCCACTCTTAGCCCTAATTCCCTCCTACTTAAAATGGGGGGGGGGGGTTGAACTAGATGACTCTGGAGATCCTTTTTAACTCTATATCTACGATCCCATAATCTTATAACATAATGGTTTTTATCATCTTTGCCTATGGACTGTAAAGGTTTCAAAAGAGATTTGGATAGTTAAGAAAATGCTACCTAAGAATGGGATTTGGATTTTTGGAATACAACTTAAAATATTGTAATGACAGGTTCTTGGCCAGGGATGGAGTACATATAATGATACCCAATAAAAATGTTTGCCTAGGGATTTGCAAATCTGATCAAAAGAGCTTTAAACTGAAAATATGAAGGAAAGAAGAAAATTTCCCACGTATATCTTACAAACCATGTATCATAAAGTGCAGTGTCTATGACATGAGAAACTGAATCACAGTCAAATAGGCAATAGCCAAGAAAAAAGACAACAATAAATCTCAGAGACCAACTTAGATTTTTGAGACATGAGGAACATGGAAGGGCAAGACTGAGCACAAATACAAAAGAACGATATGATTCTAAAATAATATTTTCAGGAACCTTAAAGCTCATCAGAATGATCTCAGGCTGTCAATGAATACTAAGGACAAAGGGTTTTTTTAGATCTTTGAGATCCAAAAGATGATTAAGAAAGGCATAAGATTACTGTATTAGTATTCAGGATGATGATAAAGAATGATAAGAAGAAAGACATAACTACTCAATTCTTATTTTGTTCTATTAAGAAAGAACTTCAGAATGAATAGAATCAAGCAAAACCAGTTAAGAGACAGTTCAAACACTAGATAAGTCAGGTTGATTGAGAATACCTATTTTGCATTAAATGAATTCAGATCATCAGACCTAGACAAGCTACATCACAGGAAATTTTGAGTAGATGAATGTGATTGTTGAGTCACTGTGATTGACCTCTTAAAGTCATGGACAGGAGAGGTGCAACAGGACTGGAGATGAACAAATACCCCAATTTTCAAAATAGGTAAGGAGACAAATTATTCACACTGTAGAGTATTGGGCATGATTTTGATTCCAGGTAGATTTCTGGAACATATTTTAAAGAGACAGTTTGTGAAGATTTAGACAAGCAGTGACCCATGAAATTGTCATGGATTTCTCAAGAATAGGTAATGCTAAATTAATTTCCTTTTTTAAAAGGGTTACTTTACTACCATATCAAAGGAATGCCATAGGCATAGTACACTTGGAGCTCAGCAAGTCATTTGACAAAGTACTCCATGATATATCCTTGTGGAAAAGCTGGAGAGATATAGTAAAGGTGATAGTATAGTTGTGTTGATTCCATATTCAATAATGACTGGACCCAAAATGTAGTAATTAATGGACTTGGAGGGAAGTATCTAGTGGAATGCCCCACGGATCTGTCCTCAGATCTGCTCTTCTCAATATTTTTGTCATCAATTTAAAGGTGTACTTGTCATGGTTATTAAATTTACAGCTGATATGAAGCTAAGAGGGATAGATAGCAAGCCAAAAGATCCACATAGACCTTGATGTGCTAAAATAATGGGTCAGATCTACTAAGAATATATTTACTTATAATTAAATTTCAATTTACCTTACCCTTCAATTTACCTTACCTTTGTGTTCGAAATATAAGTTTTACAAATATAGAATGAGGAAGATATGACTAGACAAGTATCTTTATGAAAAAGTTCCATTTGTTAGTTTTTTTAATGACTATAAACTCATTATTAGTCAATAGTATGACCTGGCAGCCAAAAAGGCCAAAGATATGCTATGCTGTGTTAGAAGAGGCATCATGCGGAGTCTGAATACAGACCAAAACAAACTATTTTTTTCTTTTCTTCTTTCTTTCTTTTTCTTTCTCTCTCTCTCTCTCTTTCTCTTTTGGTTTGTTTTCTTACACAAAATAACTAATATGGAAATATGTTTTACATGATTACATATGTATAACTTATATTAGATTGCTTACCATCTCAGGGAGGGGGAAAGGGGAGGGAAGGAAGAAGAGAATTTGAAACTCAAAATTAAAAATGACTGTTAAAAGTTGTCTTTACGTGTAATTTGGGAGGAAATAAAATATTATTTAAAAATAAATAAGATAGAGAGAGACATAAATTCTTTACACAGAGAGAGACAAAGAGAGACAGACAGACAGAGAGAGAGAGAGAGAGAATGCCCAGAACTAGAAAGGTGATTAGCATTGTGAGTTGACTGATTATCTTCAATTCCCCTTTTTTTCACCTCTCATATTTAACCAGTTACCAGGCCCTGTTGAACCTACCTTAGACCATCTCTCACATCCAATTCTTATTGTAAGGTCCATTTGCTACCATCCTAGTACAGGCTGTCATGAAGACCACTCAGATGTGCTTTGCTCACACTGGCCAGACCACCTTTGAGGTATTACACTCAGTTCGGTTGTCACACTTTAAAAAGGACTATTGCAGACAGGATTATGTCCAGGGGAGAGCATCAAGGATGCTGAGAGTTTTTAAAGCCACACCATTCAAGGTTTGATTAAAAGAAGTGGGGTGTTCAGCCAGAGGAAGAATGTATGTAGAGGGATCACATGGTTTTCTTTTGTGTGTGTGTGTGTGTATCAGACAATGCACAGATTGAATGAGCTTCCCCACTGGGAGAGAGAATCTCAGATCTCGCTCAAGAGGGACATTCCTTGAAGTCTCTAGTGTAGTAAACTGGAATTAGGGCCATGATGGAAGTGCCAGCTACTCTACATATCACCTTCTTCCTCTCTTTCTCCCTTCAGGAACCTGAAGAGAGACTGGAATGGCAAATTTTCCCTCACAAATCCAGAAATCAAAAGATCAGCATGTCTCTTCTCTCTAGCTCTCACCAACTCTGCCTCTAACACAGGTGCAAAGTATTGAGTAATTAATTAACTACTCCAGTGAGGAGAGCAAAGAGTGTTATACAAATGAACTTTTAGCATGGGATATATAAATAAATATATCAAGGCTACAGTCCTGGGACACAGGGCGATTGGTGGTGCTACAGACAAATAGCAATATTAGAAAGAGGAGCTTGGGGAGTTTGGGGAGAGAGAAATAATCTGCTCAGGTTTAGGCATATTGAGTTCAAGATGGAACAACCAGGCAGAGATGTCTTGAAGGCAGTTGAAGATGCAGGCTTGAAGAGAAGTAAAGGCTGGAGACATAACTTTGCAAGTAATCTACACAAAGGTGGGAATTGAAGCCACCACAATGAATTGTATACCAAGAGGGAAAGGAGAAAGAAAACAGAGAAGGAGAAGGCCAAGAACCAATGGTTGGCCTTCATTAAGGGGAATGACTCCAACACTAAAGGAGGATGGGATCATGGGAATATAGGTTTAGAATCTGAAGGCTGTATAGGCCAGCTAGCCATGCAAACTATCACTGGGAAGGAGTAATCAGCTGTATAAAAAAAGCAACATAAAGGAAAAAATGGAAGGAGAATGAAAAAAAGTCATTGAATTATAGGTTTAGGAAGTTGGTAATAACCTTCGAGAGAATATAGTTGGAAAAATGGTGAGAACAGAATCCAGATTGCAAAGGTTTAAGGAGACATTGGGTGGTGAAGAACTAGAGATAACAAGGAAAAGAATTTTTTCAGGAAAGGCGACAACAGAGATTTAGAGCTTGAAGGGAACTTAGAAATCATCTAATCCCACCCCCTTATTTTACAGCTAAGGAAACTGAGGCCAAGAGAGATTAAGGGACTTGTCTAAGAACACATAGATTATAAATGGTAGGGACAATTGTCTTATTTGAGACATAGGTGGCATAATGGATTCAGGAAGACTTGGGTTCAAATCTAACCTCAGACATTTACTAGTTGTGTAACCCTGGGCAAGTCACTTAATCCCTGTCTGCCTCAGTTTCTTAAACTGTAAAGTGAGGATAACAATAGCGTCTATCTCCTAGGGCTATTATAAGGATCAAATGAGATGTCTGTGACACACTTATCCAATGTCTGTCACATAGTGGGCAGTGGATAGAGTGCTGGACCTGAAGTCAGGAAGGTCTGAGTTCAAATCTAGCCTCAGACACTTACTAGCTGTGTGACCCTGGGCAAATCACTTAACCCTGTTTGCCTCAGTTTCCTCATCTGTAAAATGAGCTGGAGAAGAAATGGCAAACTACTTCAGTATCTTTACCAAAAAATTCCTACATGGGGTCATGAAGATTTGGACAGGACTGAAATGACTGAACAACAACTGACATATAGTAGGTGCTTAATGAATGCTTATCTGTTTCCTTCCTTGCCTGCTTGCTTCCTTCCTCTAACTCAAAATCCTGCACTCTTTCTGTTGTACCACCTGGGGTAGAAGGGACAAATGAAGATGTTTCTGGGACCCGAACATGTTTGTAGGCAGATGGGGAAATGTGGGCAGAAAGGGAGACATTGATAGTTCATGGAAGAGAGGGAACACACTGTTACTGGAGAGAGATTCTGGAAGACATGGGAGGAAACAGGATCAAAGAGACATGTATAGTGATTAACCTAAGTTTGGGTGAGAAGTAGGACAACCTTCCTTCCCAGTGACCAGAGAGAAGGAGACTGAGAATGTTTACCTGGGGTGGGGAACCCATGGCCTCCAGGCCACATGTGTCCTTCTAGGTCTTTGGGCGTGGCCTTTTAACTGAGTCCAAGTCTTAGAGGACAAATTCTTTTATTAAGGGGATTAGATTTAGTTTAGATTAAGTCAAACTGCCACACTTGAAGACCTAGAGGGCCACATGTGGCCTCGAGGCTGCAGGTTCCCCACTCCTGGTTTAGACTGAAGAAGAGAAGACTGGGTGAGGAAGGGAGAGAGGAGCAGAGGCAAAGCTGTCTCCAGGGATCTAAAGATGAGCCGTAGGGAAAAGGGACTAGATCGGCTCTGCTTGGCCCCAGGGAGCCCAAGTAGAAACAATGGGTAGACTCGGGCTCAACGTAAGGCAAGAGGTCTTAACGATTGAAGCTATCTAACAATGGGCAGCTTCTGTAACAAAAGAATTCTGCCTTTTTCCCTCACTTGAAGTCTTCAAGCAAAGCTGGCTGGTCACTTAGTGAATGCAAGAAGACCAAGTGAGGTTTGTGCCAACAAGAACATCAGGAAAAAAGGTCAAAGACTTTGTTTTAAGTCTGTGCATATGAAAAAGGCAGCAATGTAGAATAGGGGTGGACCACCCTTCTGGTCATTCCCCTAGGGTTATTTGCATATGAATCAGGAAGCATTGTGGGAGTTGGTAGCAGACAAGTTGCTTCAAATCCTGAACAGCTCTATGGGATTTTGTTGGATAGAATTTCCAGAACTGCTTTTGAGAATACAGACAGATAATTGAGGATTTAACAGGAGTAAAAAAGCATTTTCTAATACCAGGCAAAATTGTTGGCTTGGGCCACGAATCTTGAATTGACATCATGAGCAAAATGTTATCTTTGTCGCCTTGGCACAGTGCTTTGCACATAGTAGGTGCTCAATAAATGCAAGGGATTTAATTGGTGTAGTTTAGAGTAGGCTGAAAATCCCTCCTCTTTTTCAAAACACTGTGCCATTCTATCATTGAGTATGAAATCCCTTCCTTTAAGACACATGTGCCTTTTTACTGGGTTAAACTCCCCTTACTTGGGAGGTGGTACATCAAACATTCGTCATTATTATTAATGTCTCAGCTTAATTCACAATGAGCTTGCAGATAATGTGTCCAAAAGAGAACAAACAAAAAGCAGATCTAAATTTTGATTCAGAGAAAGAGAAATTGTTAAAGGTTCAGAGAATGGGGCCCCGACTAAGCCCTAAGGGGCTATGTGGGATAGCAGCAAAGAATTCCCATTTAATCTGGATTTCCTAGCCCTTCCAGCTAACTAGTACAATTCTTCATCGGTTAAGCCTCAAGTTCCACTGTCTATCTAGGTCAGGTTTCCCATATCAAAGACTGCCCCAGCTTCTGTTTTGCAACTAGTCTTAACTCAAAATCTTGGTGAGGTAGCTTCTTGCTGGGCAAGTAACCATTGGGAGTCAGTGACAACTGGGACATTGGGAGTGAAAACAGGTGTGAGAATCATGATTGACCAACCACCTTGGCCTGCTTATCATGTTGGCATAGTAACTGACCTGGAGGAGATCCACAGTTCTATAGAATCATCAAGGGAAAATGAAAGAAGGAAGAAAAACATGCCAGGATGGGTGTGAAGTTAATTAGGCAGCCCCACCAATCTAATTGCACAATATAATGGATGATGTGTACTGAAATACAATCGGGGAGAAGGTGTACTTATGAAGAAATAAGCATGAAGTGGGAGGGGAGATGCTAGTTTTCAAGTCCACAGAGAATATTCTGGTTCCGCAGCACAATTCCATTCACATCAGATATATGTATATGTATATGTATATGTGTATATATATATATATATATGTATATGTATATGTGTATATATATATATATACGCATATATATAACAGGAAATAACTCCTTAAGGGTGACGAATTAATCACCTTGGTAATCTAAGACCAAGGAGATTCATGTTTGGTTTTGTCAAGTGCTTCTCTGAAGTAAGTCCATGACTTAAAAAAAAGAAAGAAAGAAAATGGAGAATCTATTTCCTTAATATTGTTACAGGTGCTATTATTGAAGGCTACTAAGAGCAAAAAAAAGATTCTTCCTTTGCCTCAAATATTGCCCCATTAGAGACTGACTCCTTATTCCAATAATTATTAACTGAATGACAATTGGGATATTACAACTTTTATAAATCTTGATTTCCTCTCCTGTAAAATAGTGATAAACAGTATATGATACCTACTTCATAATGTTATTGAGAGGATCAAATGAGATACCACGTGTAAAGCATTTTTGCAAGCCTTAAAATGCTATAAAAAAGACAGTACTTTTTGAAGAGAATTAATTCCTGCCCAGATAACAACTTGAAGTAAATGATCTCCAAGAGCTCTTCCAACTCTAAGATTCAATGATATAAACTCTGGTTGACAGATCTGAGAGGCAGTGTCCTCCAGTGGAGAGAAAGCACTGGACTTGAAGGCAGGAAGACATAGATTCAGAACCTGCTTATTAGCTATTAACTAATTAGCTAATTAACCTATTAGCTAGGTGTACAAGCTCTTTAACCTAGGTAATTGACTTACCCTCCCTGGGCATCAGTTTCCTTGTCTGTAAAGTGGAGGGGATGGGGGTTTGAACTGAATGACTCCTAATATCCTTTCTGTCTCTAAATCTATGTATGGTGAATGAGTATAATTTCATTGGAAGAAACCTTTTAGTTTAGTAAACAACTAGGGTCTGGCAGAAACCAAAGTGCAAACTCTGAATCTGATATAAGTCTTGCTTAAAAATCTTCAACTGAAAAGCTTTCTAAACTTCATTTTATAACATCTTTTCTCTGCTATAGAATCTTCAATAGCTGCCCATTTTCTACAGAATAAAATCTACACTCTTTACCCTGGCACTCAAGGCTTCCTATGATATAGCCATAACCTACCCTTCAGTTTTATGTCCCATAATTCCATTAGGTAGCTTGAGGGTGCAGTGGAAAGAATGCTGGAGTTGGAGTTAGGAAGATCTGAGTTCAAATTTGTCCTAAGCTATATGACCCTGGGCAAGTCACTTAACTTCTGCTTCAATTTCCTCATCTGTAAAATGGGAATGATAACAATGTACCACCCAAGGTTGCTATGAGGATAAAATAATATTTGTAAAGTGCCAAAGCACTGTATAAAAGTTCAGAAGAGGGAAAGATCACTTCTAACCAGGGTGGGAAGAAGATTCAGAGAAGATTCCTAGGTGTACAGGTGGCAAATTTCTTACCCTTGGCTTTTCTTTTCAGTATGCTGGCTTCCTAAAAAATTACCTAGCCACTTCTGAGGGTTAGATTCAACCTGACAAAACCTACAATTTCTCTGAATAACATCAAAAGACTGATTTTCACACCACACAGATTAAAACCATGATGCTTCCTGTTCACCAGCAAAGTCATCCTCTCTGCCTATGATTCCTCAGCTGAGTTACTTCCGAAGCAAAAATTTCCATCAGACCCATGAAACTGAGAAATGTGGCAGCAAATTGATACTTAAGAGCTAATAATTCCATCTCATGAAGATTATTCCAATAGGGATAAAATCAAACCTATTTATTTTTTGTTCCCCAAGTGAGCCAAGCAAGTTCTCAATCTCGTTGAAAATTACCAGTGATTCTCTTTCTTGGCTCTCAGAAACCTCAGTGGTGACTATTTTGCTTCAAAACCACTAAGCTTGACTCTCCTTCTTTGCTGTAAATTGGCATGTTCTGAGCTGAGCTCTTCATACATACCCTGCTGGAATTCCACCGGGAGCTTCAAAATCCATATTTTAGAAATGATGAGAATTGGACTACCACAGGCAGCTGAGGAAGCCTGGCGGAGCCAAGTTTGCAAGACATACAGGAAAAACATTCTCATTGCTTCATTCCTTTTCGCCAGGAACCTGTAATCCCCAGTTTCATCACACACCTCACTCACCAGGTTTGTTTCCCTGTGATTTTTGGCTACCTCCGGAAATTAAATCTCTGCTTAACAGGGAAATATTTGCCCCTATTGAGGAGGATCAAAAGGCCATACTGCAGGCTCTGGAGGCTATTCCAAGCGTGGTTGGAACGATAAAGCATCTTTCTCAAAGGTATTCCTTCAAATATGTACATTTTGGTAGATGTGTGAAAAATTCCTTCTCATTAATTTATTCTCCCAGTACACAGCTCTGAAAAAGCAGCCTTGCTGAACACAGTAATTGTTAATAGCTATCTTACAAAGCACTTCTCACCTTGTTATGGAAATAAGTTCTCAGGGCTGGCAAACTCCAAAGCATTCTGGAGGTTGGACCTTTTTGATAGGTCAAAACCATTCCAGAAGAGAATAAAATGGGTTGTATCAGTGTCAGGGGGAGTGATATCAGCCTCGGAAGTATATCCAACTGAATGAATTATCTGTGTCAAACCATGTGGTGGAAGCAGCAACTGAGTACAAGGATGAGGAGCTCCTTCATGCAAAATTTTCATCCATAGACACTATCTTTGTGCTAACGTGCACAAAGCAAATAGACTTGAGAGGAGGAAGGAAAGAGGTTAGAGGGTCCCAGATGGGAGAGGAGGAGGAGGAAGAGGGGGAGGAAAAGGAAAGGGAGGGAAGGAAGGAGAAAAGGAGGGGGGAGAGAGAGAGAGAGAAAGATAAGAAAGTAAAAGAGAAAGAGAATGTGCAAAAGAAAACATGAAAATTAAATGCCTGAGTGAAAGTGCATGGGGAAAAGGCCAAATACTTTCAAGACAAATGTGCCATTTGCTCCAACTTGTTCCATCTAAACCCAGTGGTGAAGTCAGTGCCAGGGAGACTCCTTTCTGACAAGCTAACCCAGTCCCTTTGTCCATAGCTGGAAGGTAGATGAGAAGCTCCTATGGCCTTTAGATCTTTAAAGAAGATCCTGTCTCCCCAGGAATCTGGATTTGGGGAGAGGCATTCCACAACAGGAAGGAGAATGAGGAATTATTTTTCCCAGGGGTCTCCAGGGATGGTCAGTTTGGTACCCTTTAAAAAACTTAAATAAACCCAACAGTACAGACCTTTACCCAAAGATCTGCCACACACACACACACACACACACACACACACACACACACACACACACAC
>NW_020954569.1:70062653-70089190 GCF_900497805.2 Vombatus ursinus | reverse complement strand
CACACACACACACACACACACACACACACACACACACACACACACACCCCAATAATTATCTGAAATACAGAAGTGATATCTATTAGTTCCCAGTTTATGTAATGGCTGAAGAGACCCAAATGTCTCAATAAAGTAGGGAATATTTCTTTTGGAGTTTCATTTCTTGAAGTCCATAATTTGGGGTCCATAGAGCCCAATTTAGCATTTCCTTCCAGTATTTAAAAAGATTATTCTGAGAAGGGATTTATAGCATTATCTACAGAGAAATTCCAGTCTAACTCATTTTTCTAAAATTTAAAATAGGAGGCTTATTATAGGATCTATCCCTCTCAGGGAATGGGGATCATTCTCATCATTCCAGAACCCTGTGTCACTTGTCTTGGATGGTAGAGGCATATCTACCATCTTGCTTAGTAGATTTTCATGAAGTTGTTTTGCCCCCTAGAGTCTTGTAGAGTCTGGCTAGCTGAGAATGACAATTATTTTCCTATTTCTCTTCAGAGAGAAGAGAAATTCTCTTCATTCCTCAGGTTTCTAATCTCTTACAGAATCATAAGATGATAGATTTGTATCTGGAAGGAATCTGAAAGGGCATCCAACCCAACCCCCTCTTTTGACAGATGAGGAAACTGGGCTTCACAGATGTTAAATGTCTTGTTCTGTGTTATTGTGGTATCTCCCAGCTTTGTGGTATCTGATAAAAGGATGCTAACAACCAACCAACCAATCTACAGGCATTTATTAAACACTTAGTATGTGCCATACAATGTGCAAAATGCTGGGGATACAATGAGGAGCTTACATTCTATTAAGGAAAACAACATTTAAGCATATAAGCAGATACAAAATATACACATAGTACATAGAATGTCAGTTTGGGGTTGGTGAGACACAAGTAACTGGGATGGGTTAAGGAAAAGCCTCATATAGAATGTGGCACTTGAGCCTTGAAAAAAGCTAGGAATTCTAAGTGGCAGAGATGAGAATATGAATTTCACTGGAAAATAGTGAATGTAAAGGCAAGAAGATGGGACCTAGAATGTCAAGTGAAAGGAATAGCAAGGCATGTAGAATTCATGAAAAGGAGGCATGTATAATAAGCCCCAAAAGGTAGCATAGATTGTGAGCAGCTTTAAACATAAAATGAGGAATTTGCATTTTATCCTAGGGAAAATGAGTAACAATTGAACCTTTTTGAGCAAAGACAGACATAATCAGACCTGTGCCCTGGAATGTAACTTTGGTACCTATGTGGAAGATTGGAGAGGAGAACAATTTAAGTCAAGGAGACATTGAGAAGGTTACTACAATAGTCCAATTGAGAAGTTTTGAGAACCTGAACTAGATGGCATCCTGTGAATGGAGAGAAAGGGATGGATGCAAGAGAAAGCAAGAAGTCCTGTGTCACAAGATAATGAGTATGTGGAGGGGGCTAAAGATGGGAAGGGGCTAAGTTATGAAGGATTTTTTAAAGACATAGAGTTTTATATTTGTTCCTAGAGGTCACAGGGAACTATTGGGGTTTATTAAGGAGGAAATGACATGATCAAACCAATTCTTTAAGATCACTTTGGCAGCTGAGTGGAGGATGGATTGGAATGGAGAGAGACCTGAGACTGGGAGACCAACCAGCAGGTTATGGCAGTAGCTGAGGAGTAAGGTGATAAGGGGGGCAGCTGGATGGTGCAGTGGTTAGAATACCAGGCCTGGAGTCAGGAAGACTCATCCTCCTGAATTTAAATCCAGACTCAGACACTTACTAGCTGTGTGACTTTGGGCACATCACCTAACCCTGTTTGGCTCAGTATCCTCCATCTGTAAAATGAGCTGGAGAAGGAAATGCCAAACCACTCCAGTATCTTTGCCAAGAAAACCCCAAATGGGGTCACAAAGAGTTGAACATGAATGACAAAAGACTGAACAACAACAACGAAGGTGATAAGGACCTATGACAGGTTGGTGGAAACACAAGAAGAGAGAAAGGGGCATATATGAAAAGTGTTGTGAAGGAAAGAATAACAAGATTTGGCAACAGATTACAAAGGCCTTTGGATTTAGCAATTAAGATCCCTAAGTTAGGAATTTTTGCCTAACTCTACCTTTTCACTGCCTGTGATGAATCAAAAAGTGGAATTTTTCAGCATCATCTGATTTTAACCACACTCATATAAACAGAACTTCAGTCATGTGAAGGTCACTCAACATCCTCAATGTCTTGATGGGCAAAGAAAAATGTGTTCTGCACCAATGACCTTAAGGGAGCTAAACTCATTCTGACAGTCTATGTAAACAGGATGGCTGTGCCATCATTCAACAGGCCAGCTGAAAGGACAAAATCATCTCAGAGAACATCATGTTTCTCCTGTGATATACAAATCATGGGAAGTAGTCATCTCTGTTGTGCTCTGTGCTGGTCAGATCATGGCAACCACGCAACTCAATAAGCCCTGTCTCGGTGCAAGGCACCATGTTCAGCACTGGAGATAACAAAGACTAAAAGAAAGTGTCTGCTTCCTTCAAAGAGCTTCCATTCTACTCTCCCTTTACCTCCCTCTCAGGAATGGGCCTGGGGCTACTTCTTTCTGTTCTTGGTTGTTTGTCCTCAGTTTCAGGTGGTCCCTGAGTTTAAGCCAATGTGACTTTGGAGCCAGGATTGAAGGATGGATGATGCAGCCTGGAAGCCCTGAGAAACCAGAGAGCCTGGGACTCAAGGGAGGGAGAGGTAGGGGATGAGGAAGGAGTATTGAACTTGGCCCTGGAACTTTGCTCTAAAGGAATTGAGTTAGGCAGTAAACCTAGTCCTCTTGCCCTCCCCAGAGACTGAGATGGTCCAAGGAGGGGAGGGGATTATGCTTCCCATTACTGAGGAGGTATAAGTTTGTATACTTGCAATTCTATCTTTTGAAGTAAACTCCTGTGTTACATGAAAAAGAGAGATGGTGAAAGCAGCCATGAAATAAGGATAGGCACAAGCCAGAAGGCCTGGCTGGGGCCCACACCATATAATATAGGTAGAATCTTAGGATTTGGAGTTGGAAAAGACATTAGAGGTCATTCTAAACCAATTTCCTCATTTGATAAATGAGGAAACTGAAACCCAGAAAGATGAAGTGACTTAATGACAGAGCTAGGATTTAAACACAAAAACTGACATTAATTTCAATAGTCTTTCTACTGTACCACATTATCTCCCTAAAGTCATGGAGTCAACCATGAAAAAACTTTAGAGATCATCTAGTACAATTCCTTCATTTTTCACAGACAAGGAAACTAAGGCCCAGAGAGGTTAAGGATTTGTCCCAGGTCACAGAGGAACTAAGTAACAGAGACATCATTTGACCCCAGACTCTTGATTCCTATTGCAACCAGACTGTACCGCACCACACTCAACCACATCAGTGCCTGAACTGACTGAAATGTCCAGATTGGACAATCTTGCTTCAAGGGCTAACTCAGAACAAGTGACACGAGGACAGAGGAAGCAGCTTCTGATGGAGCTGAGCAAAAGGAGTTACAAAGGCAGGAGAAGGACAAAAGAGCCTAATCTGCAGAAGAGGTCCAGGTGATGTGCCATGGTGATGGCGAAGGAAGCAGTTTGTAAAAAGCTGCAAAAGGTCACCCTGACAGGCCAGTTCCATGAACAAGATACGATAACTGAATTGACAGCAAAGAACATCCTGAGGAAAAAAACCTCTCTCCACACCCTGCCACTTTCCAGTCTTCTTACCCGTTACTCCCCAACACAAGCTCCTCAGTACAGTGACACTGGCCTCCTGGCTTTTCCACAGACAAGACTCTCCATCTCTCAGATCTGGACATTTTCTCTGGCTGTCCTCCATGCCTGGAATATTCTACTTCCTCCATTTCTCTTCCATTCCAACTACTGACTTCCTTGGCATTCTTTAAATCTCAACTAGAATCTGTCTTTTACTAGAAACCTCCACCAATCCTTCTTAATTCTATTGCCTTCCCTCTGTCAATTATTTCCTATTTATCCTGCATATACCCTGCTGTTTTGTTTGCATGTTGTCTCACCTATTAGATTGTAAACTCCTTGAGGGCAGGAACTGTCTTTTGCCTAGAACTTTTTTTTAGCACAGTGCACTTAAATGTTGGTTGATTGATTGATTCTGTGGAATATGCAACATTTACACAAATAAGTAAATAAAAGAAAATATGAAGAAAGAGATAATCTGTTCACTGACTGCATTATTATTATAGCTGTAACATTCAGTTCTGGAGGGACACTGACAAACTATCACATGTGTCTTCAACCAAGATAATGAGATATCTAGGTGGCACGAATCAATGAATGACAAAGCATTTATTAAACTCTTACTGGTTAAGCACTGGGGAATCAAATATCAAAAATCAAAAATCTTGCATTGGCAAGACAGTCCCCGTTCTTAATTACCTCACATTCTTATGGTGGAGATGAGGCATATAGGAGGGTCAGCTGGAAAGTGAAGAGAAAGTCCCTGTAATCCTTAGGGTACAATAGAAGGGCAAGATGGTCAGGCTAGTGAACCAGAGGGCAAAGCAACAGAGCAGATAGCAATGCCTAGGGTTGGGAGGGTGTATCCACCCAACAGTTAGTAAGACCCAATGGTCCAAATAGCAAATAATCCAGTTTTGCTGAAGTGCAAAGGGGAGATAAGGCTAGTATACAAATATGTCTTCATGAGGTACATTTTAATCAATATTACTCTATATGTTTCTGATATTGAGCCACTTAATAATAAAGGATTTGAGTGCTAAGAACTTTCTTTTTCTGGTCTTTAGTAGCTGTGGATTCTGAGGCCACAAGAGATACAGCAAAAACAGGGGCAATTACCAAAGCCAGCAGAGACCCTAGGGTTGCTCCCATGGATGATGGCAAGGAAGTCTCCTCTCCTCTCTTCTCTTCTCCTCTCCTCTACTCTTCTTTCATATCTTCTCCTGCCTCTCCCTAGAGCAACTTGATGGTTCCACTTGGCTAGCTTGCCTACCCTCTGGTGATGCTGCTATAAAGACCAAATTTCCCTTTTAACGCTAAAAATTTACCTCACCTAGGAGTAAGGAAGAAACTGTTGACTGCCATCTCATAAGATGCTTAGCCTGGAGAAAAACAGTCTTTTAGGTTTGGAAAGGACCTTGAAAGTTATGTAATCCAACATCCCATCCTATACAGTGAGAAAGGAATTTGGAATTTTCATATTAACCAATATGATATGTGTAATGAATATGCTAATAATTTAGTTTTCTCAAGAGCTGCCTTTTCCAGCTTGTGAGTCAGACTCACAATGCAGCTTGAACTGATCAATCAAACTTTGACAAGGCTCACGATCACTGGCATCCCTCTGCCTGCATACCTGAAGTGAATCAAACTGTAGAACATGTTCCTGTCACAAAGCTCTGGTCCTGTGAACCACTAAGTAATGACCCCCAAGGACTCAAGCAATATTGCTCCCACAGGATTCCAAAACTGTTGTATTGTCTTTCATTTGTGGGTTTGTTGTGAGAAACCACTCTGGCCCTGGGAAGAATTGTTTATAATCCACCTTCCCCCCTCCCTTCCCACTTGTGATTTATGTATATAATCTCTATCTTCACTTCAGCAACATGGAATTCTGATCAGGAGAATTCCAGATTTGCCGATCTGTTCCTTGTAATGAAACTAATTAATTAAATGACTACCTGATCACTGGCACTTTGTCTCTGGCCTGCTGTTTCTTCACTCTCGGATTACAGACTGATCAGTAAAATCCTGTTAACAACAGAAATAATCTCTACAATGTATCTGACATCTTGAAGACCTCTAGTGATAGGAAATGTATTTCCTTACAAGACATCTTATTCTACTTTAGGATGGTCACTCTAGGAGTTTCTCCATATGATGATCCCAAATCTGCTTTCACCTACCAATCCTTATCTACCTACAGGTGTTACAGGAAGTCTAATAAACCCAGTTTAAAGGAACAATCTTCAAATTTTTGAAGATAGGAATCTTGTCCCTTCTGTACAAGACTATCTCTGGACAAAATAACTCAATTCTGCCAGCTAGTAAGGATACAGTCTTCAGATCCCTCATCTTTCTCTGGACACATTTCATTTTGTTATGCTTCTCAAAATGTGGAATCTAAAATTCAGCACAATTCTTGAGAGATGATCTGACCCACATAAAGTACAAAATCAGGGATGTCTGGGATCACCTCAGAGGGCAGGGGGGACTATTATTATCCTTGATTTGCACTCTCTACTTCTATTAATGTAGTCTAAGATACTTCAGCTTTTTTAGAAATCATGGCACACTGCTCACTTGATTTGAGTTTGTGATTGCAGCATCCCACCCAAGGCAAGGCCAGTGAACAGATAAACCCCTGAGTAAAAGAAGGGTAAGACCAATACCCACCTGGCATAGTAGAGGTGAGAGCCCAAGTCACGAGACAAATGTAAATGGAACAGCCAGACCAGATTGGTACAAGGTTATCTTCAGAGAGCAGAAATCCAAATGACTGAAACAAATAGAAAGACTGGAGGCCAGGAAGTTGATACTACATTTGGAAGAAAAACAAAAACAGAAAGGAATCCAGGTATTGGCCATTTGCCCAACTCAACCTAACTCCCCTAAACTTCAGTGTTTTTATGACTCATGACATTTTCCACAGATTATATTCCCTAGGGGCAGCTAGGTGATGCAGTAGATAGAATGCTGAGCCTAAAGTCAGGAGGACCTGAGTTCAAATCCAGTCTCAGACACTTTCTAGTTGTGTGACTCTGGACAAGTCATTTAATCTCTACCTCAGTTTCCTCAGCTGTAAAAGGGGAGGAGGGCAAATGTTTTTGTGAGGGTCAAATGAAATGATAAATGTAAAGCCCTTAAGACAGTGCTTGGCATATGGAAGATACTTATTAAATATTTGTTTCCTTTGCTTCCTACCCCACCCATCCCTGCTGAGTCAACATGATCATGGACATGGTCTGCCAAACCTCCTTCTGATAGCAGCTGCCACCCTGAGGCTTCTTCAAGTTTATTCAGGAATCCTCAAAAACATCTAGCTTTTTTCATATGAACTGTTACAGAGCATGACTCCTCTCCTAAAATTTTTAGAATCTAAGTAGAGGCTGTTATATTTCCCTAGATACCTAGACAAATCTATGACTTCACATTTCATCAGTGTGAGCAATTCCTTCACTAGCACAGATCATGACCCCTCCACATCTCCTCACCCTATGCCATTCCCATCCTTATCTCTCAGAAATTCCCCCAGAATCAAGCAATTGGCCAGAGACTTTCCTCTAGTTCTGTTAATGTTGTGGAGGCACCATTCTAGCCTGGAGGCCATCCATCTGGTGCCTCTCATTCCTGACAAGTAACCAATCCACCTCCCTTGCTTGTCACACTAGTCCCTGACAGCATCTTCTACACCCCATCACTGGGCATATATTACTGTTGACTTATACCCACCATGCATCTTTCCATGGCCCTTTAGACCACTTCTCATTTCAGTTCCTCTGAAATCTTGCTGTTTTGTGATGTTCAGTTTTATAGCATAGCTGAAAAAATATTAGTGTAAAAAAAGAAGGGCTTTGGTAGCAGCAATCACTTTCAAATCATAGAAAGCAGTGTGCAGTTTCCTAAATGTGCCCCAGCCCACTCTCCACCTACTGCTCAATCCTGGGCCCATTCATTGTTCATCTGTAGCACCTGCCCAAGATAAAGATACATATTGTTGGATACACTCAAAGGCGCTTACAATCCAGTTCTACGTCAGGCTGACAATAGGAATTTTTTTTGTGTGAGGCAATCAGGGATTAAGTGACTTGCCAAAGGCCACACAGCTAGCAAGGGTCAAGTGTCCCAGCTTTGAACTCAGGTCCTCCTAACTCTAAGGCCAGAGCTCTATCCACTGCACCACCTAGCTGCCCCTTAGAAGTAATTTTTTTGTTGTTTGTTTTTGGAGGAAATCAGGGTTAAGTGATTTGCCTAGGGTCACGTGGCTAGTAAGTGTCTGAGGCTGTATTTGAACTCAGGTTCTCCTGACTCCAGGGCTAGTGCTCTAACCACTGTACCACCTAGCTGCCCCTGGCACTTTTCTTTCAATTTGATTTTGTACTAAGAATAGCTAGACCAGTCGTTTTTACCTCACAACAGATTTTTCTGAGAAGGCTTTTAGTGTACTAGGGATTGGTCTAATTGACACAAGGTCATCTGGAAACACTGTGGAACATATTAGGTAAAGGGATATGTGACCTTGTTTTGCATCTCACAGGATATCAATAAATTCAAAATCCATTTTGGGTTTTGAAACTGATTTCACATTTATCCCTATTAAATTCCATTATTTTAGGTCAGACCCAACATTCCAGCCTACCAAGAGCTTTCTCAGTCTGGATTCTGTTATGTCCTATGTCAATTACCCTCACAGCTTTGTGCTGCCCATCAATTGAACACATACAACATCTACCTTTTCATTCAGATCATTCAAAAAAAGAAACCTGTTGAACCCAAACAAACCTGGACCCTATAGTCTACCTATAAAGATGTACATCTAGGTGGCCGTCAGCATGTTAGTCAACATTCTTTGAGTCCAGGTGCTCAAAAAAGTTTCACATATTTCTAACTGTATTATTCAGCCCACATTTCTTCATCTTATCTAAAAGAATATCATGATTTATTCTATGAAATCTTGTCCAATCTTGAAATCAAGATTTACTATGTTCACAGAATTTCTCTGATCTACCATTCTAGTGACCTTGTCAAAGAAGAGAAGGTTGAGGAAGACATGATAGACCTCTTCAAATATTTGAATGGCCTTCATGTGGAAGAAGGAACCAACTTAACTTGCATATTCTAGGACGTAGAACTACTATTAATAGGTGGGGAGAAGAATGGGGGGTTAAAGTGAGGTAGACTTTAACTTATTGTAAGAACAACACTGTATTAATTAAGCTCAACAAGTGACTAAGCTGATTCATTAAGTAATATGTTCCCCATCACCTGAGGTATTCAGGTGGGTGCTAGATAGCCATCTGTCGGTGATATAGTAGAACAAAGGTGTCAAAAATGCCGCCTCACTGGCCACAATCAACTCACAACAGTCCAGAATACAGCTTGAACCAGATTAAAATGGAATTGGGAAATATTTAACAAAATAAATTAGAACACAATATAGTTTATCTTTTATGGTGATCTGTGATCTTTGATGTTACTACCGTAATTGTTTTGGGGTACCATGAACCATGCCTATATAAGGCAGAGAACTTCATCTATAAATGTTGTATATGTTCTGACTGCTCCATCAGCCAATGATTCTTGTCTTTCTCCTCCTCAGGCCTCCTCATTCACTGAGACGCAATATCAAAAATAGGCCAATAAATAACCCTTCAATGGCTTCTAAGTGTTCAAATGAAACGAAGAGTCAATTGATGCTGCAAACTTCATCATTGCCTTATTCTAAGAAACTGCCATGACCACCCCAACCTTTAGCAGCCACAGCCCTGATCAGTCAGCCACCATCAACATTGAGGCAAGACCCTCCACAAGCAGAAAGATTATGACTTGCTGAAGGTTCATAATCGTTAGCATATTTTGGCAATGACATTTTAAAATTGAGGTACGTAATATTATTGCACATTTAATACAGTATAGTGTAAACATAACTTGTATATGCACTGAGAAACCCAAAAATCCATCTCTTTATTGTGATATTTGCTTTATTGGGGTAATCTGGAATCAAATCTGCAATATCTCTACCGTATGCCTTTAATTTTCCAAGTTCCCTCTCCACCCCCCACCCCACTCCACTCCAGTACCTTCTTCCATATATTCTGTATATGTCTTGTTCTCTCCTCCTTTGGAATGTGAACTCCTTGAGGACAGGAACATTGTTTTTCCTATACTTGTATCCCTGGCACTTAGCAAGCACTTACTACTTATTGACTCACTGACTGACTGACTACCCACGTACCTCACAGGGTGGTAGGGAGCAAATTGCTCCAAAGAGCCCAAAACATCATAGAAATATAAGCTGTTGTTACTTAACTTAATGGCTCTCTGATTATTTCAATTTGTTCAGTCTATCTTTCCAACATTATTAATGGCAGCAACTCTGTTTTATACTTCTGTTAACTCACCTCCATGACCTAGAACAGTGTTGGGTGCATGAGTGGGTGCTCATTAAATGTTTACTGATTGTTTTTTCCAAATATAACAGTTTTTCCGACTGTGGTTTGAAGAAACTTGTGACCTCAAATACTTGAATTCACATAGTCTTGATTTCAAAGAAATACTTTTCCCTGCTTCTCCCTCTCTACTCCTCCCATGTCATGTAGTTCGTAATTAAATCCAACAAATACATATTGAGCACTCCAATGTACAATAGTTGCTCTCAATATGTGTGAGTGTCCCTAGAACCCATTGCACTGGAGGAGAGAGAAGGTACAAAGATGATGAGAACAGAACAAAATAGAGGAGGCTCTGAGTGATGAATTAATTTGCTTAGGATCACAAAACCTATAAGTGGCAGAGCAAGGGCTCAAACTCAGGTCTGCTAAGAATTATATCAGTGTGCAAATTAACTAAGATAGAACAAGTAATTAAAGTTATTAGCTTATAATAAACCTTATAACTTTTTAAATCTTTAAAAAGTTTTTAACATGCAACAGTTCCTCCTTTGCTACAATTATTTTACACAGTCCAGGCACGAATTCGTAAGATTTTGACATATATTCTCCAATTTTTCATCATGAAACCATACTACATTGGATATTAGTCATCACTTTGACAAACAAATCAGTTTCCCAAGTCTAGCTTTGATTATAGACCAGAAGTTTCTAAATAATATTTAAATCAAATGAGTTTAGGGTTTTTAAAGTATATTTATCTCCATCTCTTGGATACATTTCTTAACCTTTCTTGATGTATAGGATGATGCAAGGTGATATTATAATATTCTATCATCTTTTGTTAATCTCTATAATTCCAGAATAATTTTGCTATTCAGCATATCAATATATTAAGCAGAATTTATATTAATCAGAACTTATTCCTTCAATGGGAACAAAACCACCAGGCCCATTAGAAGTAAAAATCCCCAAAACTTTTTAAAGGTAGAACTCTTACAGTTTGATCAAAGATACCTAGATCTTACAGGCTGATCTGAACTTCTTCTGATAGTGGCAATAGTATACCCTTGAATGAAGAAGTTAGTTTCATCAATAAATTTTTCCAGTCTTGAGTGCTCCAATCTTTATATTGTCTTGCCTGTGACAGTTTTTTTTTTTCATAGCAAAGGTTAGCAGTTTTGGTTTCCCATTGTTTTTCCAACGTCAAGAAAATGATGCTATAATGGAATAAAGTTCTAGAAAAGAATTAGTTACAAACTCACCCCCTAGTTACAAAATTCCTGTGAAATCTGACTATTTCACAGCAATAGTTTGTCAGTTGTTGTATCTTTTCATTTTTGACCGCACTTTGCTTTGGGCTTTGGTGCAATTGATCCAAATACACTGTGGGTTTGAATGATCCTTGAGATTTTTGTTATCCCCACATCACTGGCTCCTGAATTATCTCTAACAGTCATTGAAGATTGTTCTTTAAGATCTACAAGTTTTGCACATTTCCTTCGAGTATTAGTCATTCCTTAAAACCATAGAATTAAAAATACAACAAGAGAGCAAGGTAAGGTACGTGCATGGAATTTATTCCAGCACTGAGCAGACAAAGATTTAGCTAATAGTAGGCAAACTAACTTAGTTTAGTTCCATCTGATGAAGGTCAGACATTCTGAGCCAACTTATTGTCAATAGAAATACACACATGACCATAGTCACAAAAATTATAACTAAATCAAAATTATTGTTTGTTCCAAGAAATTCACACACCTCTAGTCTGGGTCCCTTTTTACTATGCTTCAGTTTCTCTAACTCACTTGCCTAACATACTGATCTTTTACCTAGTGAAGAGCCACCAATTGGAAAATGAAACTTTTATTAGGGGATTATCTGGGAAAAAGAATATTGCAGGTAGAAGCAACAGCATGAGCAAAGATGCAAAAGCCAGAAAGCACAGGACATATATAAAGAAAAGTGAGTAACCTAGTTTTATCATTGAGAACATGCAGTGGGAAATAAATTTGAGCAGACTGATTGAGTCTATAGAGGGTTGGGCTTTGAATTCCAAGATAAATAGTTTCCCCTGTTTTAATTTAATTCACTAGACAGTAGGAGGCTACTAACAGCTTTTGAATGGAAGAAGAATATGATCAGAGTTGGTGATTAAGAAGATTAATTTGGCACTTAAAGGAAAAGGCAGAGATTAGAGTCAGGGAGACCAGTTAAGAGCATATTACAATAGAGCATGCAGTGATAATGAAGACTTGGACAAGGGTAATGGTAGTGGGAATGAAAAGGAAAGAATGGATTTTTTAAAAATACATAGTGAAGGTATAATCTACAGCTGTAGTATCAAACTCAACTAGAAACAAGGACCACTAAACCTTACATAAGGATTTCTGTTTATGGAATGTTAATTTAGATAACCACATATTAACATTATCTATGTCTATTGTATTTTTACGTATTTTGTTAAATATTTCACAATTACATTTTAATCTAGTTTAGGATACACTCAAGAGGGTTATGAGCCACATCCAATATACAGGCAATGTATTTGACATCTCTGTCTATAATTTTTCACAGCTGACTGAGTGTGGTAATAGAAGGGAAAAAAAGGAGTCAAGGATAACTCTATGATTTTGAGCCTGCAACTAGGATAATAGTGGTACCATTAATAAAAGTAGGCAAATCAGAAGGAGGAATTGATTTAGGAAGGTTGGGAAAAAGAAGAGGTTGAGTTTTAGACATATTAAGTTTGAAGTGCCAAAGGAATATCCAAATGAAGGTGTCTAACAGGCAATTAAGTAGATAGTAGATGCTAAATCCCTGCCCTCAGAGAGCTTACATTCTAATGGGGGAAGACAACACATGAAGGGGAAGTGAAAAAAAGAGCATAGGACATGAGAAGGTAGGGAGGGATACATTCACTTATAGCATGGCAGATCCAGGAAGTGTTGTGAAGACCTGGAATGGAGAAGATAAAGCCAAAGGTGGTCCCAGGGACAGGGTCAATTTTTCTGGTCAGAAGGGAGTGGAGGTGATGGCCCAAGAGAAGACCACATGGTTAAAATTAGAAACGTGGAGCTAGAGATATAGATTTGGTCATTGGCTGCATGAAGGTGGAGTTAAAGTTGTGTGAGTAGCCAGGGGAGTGAGTGTAAGGGGAAAAGAGAAGAGAAGCCAGGGCAGAACTTTGGTGAGCAATTCTATTTCTGGGTGTGGGAGAAGGGAAGGAGACAAAAACAAGTGATCAGAGAGATAGAAAGGGAACCAGTGTCACAGAATCTGAAGGAGGAGAGACAAAGAAGAGTATACTGGAGGAAAGTACAAGAGGGAGAGAGATTAAGGAGAATGAGGACCCCTAACTTATTAAAATATTAACAGGCGTAAGCTCATAGGTCTAGAGTTGGAAAGGACCTTAGAAGTCATTCCCCCTGGTTTTACAGATAAGGAAACCGAGGCCCAGAGAGGTTAAGTGATTTACTCCAAGGTCACACAGGTAGCGAATAGCAGAGCTGGAATTCTAACTCAGGTCCTGATTCTGAGTTCAGTAGTCTTTCCACTACAGCACACTGCCTAATTGGTACTTCTTTGGAAAATAATTCACATGTGCCACTCTGCCCTCTTCCTGCTCCTCTGTCTGCTGGAGGACCATTGTATAATCACAGAATCAAAGTTAAGAGGGATCTTCAAGAACATCTAATGCAACCCCTTCATTTTCTAAATGAGGAAACAGAGGCTCAAAGAGCCTCTTAATTGACTCTCTCAAGGTGACTCTGTTGCAGAACTAGGAAGATGAAAATCCTGGTCTCCTCCCTCAGTCTGGCATCCTACCACAAGCTCCATTTTGGTCCATTTGCCTGTTGGGCTTCTGAGATCATGTGAGTTTAAAGTTTAGTTTTTTGGGGGTTTTTTTGAGATGGGAGGTAGAACTTGGGGCACATTCTCCTTGGCATGGTCCACAAGCCTGCAGTCACTGTCAGGCTGACAAAGGGGCTTTTAAGATATTTCCCTTGCCTTGCTTGGGTATTCCCCTCTTAATGCTCATGACCAAGAATAATGTCTAATTAACTAACTAATGTACCCTCCCAATCCTTCTCAGAGGTGAGGTCAGAAAATTAAAAGTATATAACATGCAATGTATATAACATATATGATAATGTCATGTGCATTAAGCACCAGCAGTATACTAGACACAGTATGAGCACAACCAGAGTCTCCCTCCTCCTACCCCATGGAGGGTGGGATGTGTGGGGAGAATACCAAATATTTGCTCCATTTAAAACCTCTGAGTCTTTTTCTGTGGAGGCAACACACTTTCAATTTCCCCTGGTTCAGAAAGCAAGTGACCTCCCGACAATGTCCCCCCTTGGTCCTCCCTAGAGGAAAAGTGGTCCAGTAACCACTGGGTGTAGTGCCAGCAAGCGATGCGAAGGAGCCAATTATTTCTAGATCACAATAATCAAAGCGTCACACTAGGCTTGCATTTGCCACTGCCCATGCCAATGCCCACTCTGCTGGGCCCACCTATCTGGCCACCACCATGATTTTCCTGGGCTGCCACTGGGACCTGTGTCACTAGCTGCTGCCACTGCCCTTGGGGCTCACTACCACTGTCTACTCTGCCAGCATCACTGACCATACCCTGTGTCAAGACCTAAGCACTGTCTCAGATGAGGCCACTGACCCCCTGTACCAGAGCAAAACATCTGCTGCTACTGGGGCCTAATGTTTCCTCCCCGTCCCCTCACTGAGGCAGGCTCCTTACTGTGGGCACCATTACTGACGAGGCATGACTGTCCTGCTATGATAGGGGAAGCATTGTCCCCATAAACCTGAGATAGACTCTATCTTCCTCTGTGCTGGTGCAGGGACACAAATCAAATGAAACAGAATTGTGTACACACACACACACACACACACACACACCCCCAAAAGCCACAGACTCATCTAGGCCTGTGCATCTGCTCCCACGGTCAAACAATAGTCACTTCCAGTGTAATGGAAGGCCCTGGGCCTGAACTCTTCAGGAACAAACAGAGATAGACAGAAAGACAGAAAAGAGACTGAGAGATAGAGAGAGAAAAAAGAGATAGAGATGTAGAGACAAAGAAAAAAGAGAGAGAGAGAGAGAAGAGAAAGCTAGAAAGCTACAAGAACAAAGATAGGTAGTTTAAAGTTTGTGAGTGAAAGTAGAAGTTATCTTTCTTTTTAAACTGATGCAACAGCCACTGTACTCAGCAAATCAACTGGGGTTCAGCTGGTATATTGGTCCATATTTCCAATTCTAGAAAGGTCTCTGGGCTTCTAGAGACAATCAAACAATTTCTTTTCAAGTGCCTCTCTACAAAGTCCACATGGCACAGCTCCTAGTAGCCTCCCAAATGTCACATAAAAAGTCAGAAGCAGTTCCTTCAGCACAATTTTTCAGACAATCTCAAAATTACAACCTAGGGCTTATGGGAGGTAAGCTCTAGCCCATGCCCAGGCCCAGACCTACCATCTGCACAGGAAACAGCAGAATGGAAGAGGGGAGTAGATACTCCTATCACCTCCAAATATAAGAAATTATAAAATTTCAACCACTACCAGCTTGCTGTAGCTTTCTTTGGGTGTAATGACAAAATATTGATGTTATTCTGTCCTGGCTAAATGGTCTCAGACAGTTTACTCTCTAATATCTCAAATGTGGGAAATGTCTCACAGTAAGCAACTACCATCTCTAGAGGCATCACCAAAAGCACTACCAGAAGTATGGAGGCCAATCTGAGCTCCCCTTACTCTGAATTACCCATCCCTCACTTCAACAAGATCAATACCATTCTAAGCCCACTTTACTATTCTAATTGTCTAGTCTATACCTGGATTAGTCCTGACTTAAGCCAGTCCCTTGATAGATTATATTTGATATTGGGATTCAATGATACATGCCTAGGTTGTTCAACAGTTAACAAGAGATCAACTTAGAGGGGCAGCTAGGAGGCACAGTGGATAAAGCACTAGTGCTGTAGTCAGAACAACCTGAGTTCAAATCTGATCTCAGACACTTACTAGCTGTGTGACCCTAGGCAAGTCTGATTGCCTCAAAAACAAAAAAACAAAAACAAAAAACAAAAAAAAAAAAACACTTTCTTTAGGGGCAGGTAAGTGGTGCAGTGAATAGAGTATTGGCCCTGGAGTGAGGAGGACTTGAGTTCACATCTGACCTCAGACACTTACTAGCTATGTGACCCTGGAAAAAAGTCACTTAATCCTGATTGCCTCCAAAAAAACAGTTTCTTAGTCATGGCAGAGGAAGAAGATTTGATAAGGATATGCATTGAGGACATTTTGAATTGATTTAGCTAATCAAAGCTTCCATTTCTTTGAGTTGTCCTTCAAGCATCTGTAAACACAGGGACCTCCTAATGACTGTCATATACTCTGATGATTTGGAAATGATGTTGATAGTGAGAGCTGTTAATCCCTGAGCATTTCAGTTGCATAGCCTAGAGCTATGATTGGAATCCATAGATTTAGAGCTCTTCTCTACTCCAATCCCTAGCTTTCTCCAAGGCCAAGCCCAAGTACTGCCTCCTTTGAGCTCTTTCCTGATTCCTGCCCCCTAAATTATTTTGCATATATTTTGTATTCACTAAACTATGTACATGTTGTCTCTCCTCACCTAGTATAATATAAGCTCATTAAATGTAGGAATGGTTTCATTTTGTCTTTGCACCCCCAGCACCTGGAACAAAGTATGTAATTAATGGATGCATTTTGAATGCATGAATGAATCAAAGGCCATAGAAGAAAGACCAGAGACTGCACATGGAGGAAAGGGACCTAGGCGTAAGGGCGAACAAACTGTTTTTTTCTCTGTGACTATCACAGTGCATTATAGATAACAGGAGTGATAATAATAGCTAATATTTCTATAGATCTTATTATGTGCCGTATACTATGCTAAGAGCTTTACAATTATTATTTCATTTGAACTCCACAACAATCCTACAAAGTGGGTGCTATTATTATCTCCATTTTACAGATGAGGAAACTGAATAGCTTTTACATTTTAAAATACAATTTTATTTTAAAATATAAAAACCATTCTTAGCGCAAGGCTGTACAAAAATGAGCAGCAGGACTGAACCTCAGGTCACACTTGGCAGACCAAAGGACTAGATGATGTCTAAGGTTTCTTCCTGATATATGATTCTTCAGTTGAAGGACCACTGTTGTTGTTTAGTCATTTCAATCATGTCTGACTCTGTGACCTGATTTGGGGTTTTCTTGGCAAAGATACTGGAATGGTTTGCCATTTCCTTCTCTGTATCATTTGACAGTTGAGTAAACTGAGGCAAACAGAGTTAAGTGACTTGCCCAGAGTCACACAGCTAGTAAGTATCTGAGGCCAGATTTTAACTCCCTAATTCTTCAGCTCCCCGCTGCCCCCAAGAAGGACCACCAGATAGAACTAAAGAAAACCTCCCTATTTACCATCTTCTATATTTATATACACCTCCACATAGAAAACATCATGTTTCTTCCAGGTTTGCCCTAGAGTCTCATTGGCTTGGGTTTCTCCAGCTGAAGAGAAAGGAAAGGGTGAAACTAAAAGGTCCCTCCTCAAAAAGAAGGCCAGAAGATCAGGTTTGTGCAGTCCCCAAGGTCGGTTTGCCATAAATAAGGGCTTGCTGGCAGAAGGACTGGGAAGAGAAGGAGGGGCCCAGCTCAAAAGTATGATTCACTAGCAAAAGATTATAGCATTCAAGGTAAAGAGACATAGTCTGGTTCAGGAGGAAGCCTTAGACACTTAGAAAATGATGGTTCAAGTTTCACAGAGTCTAAGAGGTACTGAGAGGCTTGCCAGGCCTTACAGCTCCCCCAATAAGCTTTCTCATCCAGTTCCCCTCTACCTTCTTGAGAAAGAAATAGCTGTTTCCTCCCCTCAGACACTTATTAGCTATGTGACCCTGGGCAAAACAATTAACCCTGTTTGCCTCAGTTTCCTCATCTATAAAATGAGCTGGAGAAGGAAATGGCAAACCACTCCAGCATCTTTGCCAAGAAAACCCAAATGGGATCATGAAGAGTTGGACATGACTGAAATAGGTTGTGTGTTGTGTGGTTGTGGTTTGTCTTCATTCTCGAAGAGGGCCATGACATCAGGGAGATAATGACGTGACTTGCAATTGACTTTGATTTGAGTAAGGAAGGGCTGTGCAAAGTCACCAGCCTCACTTTCTCCTTCAGATCTGGGTCCAGTCAGATATTGATCGGGACGACTGGAGATGGTGGAAGGGAGGGTGAGTTGTATCATATAAAAGTTCTATTGGATGGAAAGAATGGTGAGGCAGCATGATATCATGTTAGCTAGAGGGCTGGGCTTGGAGTTGGAAGGTCTGAGGTCAGATACTTCCTTTTACCAGGTGACGTAACCAGGGGCAAGTCACCCAAACCCTAGGAGTACTTCTATTTCCTTTTCTATAAAATGGGGACAATGATCATCCTTTTACTACCTCTCACCTGTGCCTCCAAGAAGCTGTAGCGTAAGCAGTGGCCACACTTCAACAAAACCATCTCGTCAGACAGGCTAAACCAGGTTGAGAGTAACCAACTGGCCTCATATCTGTCAGTGAGTTAGGGGGTTGTCTGTCCCAAGCACGTGAAGACTTCTCCTGGCAGAATGGGCAGATGAGAACAGTTTGTTCCAACAGCCATGAAGGTGGCTAAAGTTGACAGTGTGGAGTGCTCAGTGCTTGGTCAGACATTGAAGATGCCAAGGTCATCCTTGCATCCCAGGCTATTGCCAGTTGTCCTGACTTTTGTCCTGCCACTGAACTTTAGCATCATCGAAGTCATTGTGCTATTCTGCCTCACTTAAATCCAAATCACGCTTCTGTCAAGACATCACCCTGTGATGTCATTGATCTTCTTTGAAAACAACAATAGCAACAAGAATGACAACTATCTACATCATGGGATGGTTGTTCTTATATTCCTTTGCAAACCTGAGGCACTATAAAA
Organism: Vombatus ursinus; assembly: GCF_900497805.2. Taxonomy (NCBI): domain Eukaryota; kingdom Metazoa; phylum Chordata; class Mammalia; order Diprotodontia; family Vombatidae; genus Vombatus; species Vombatus ursinus. The sequence goes on along the minus strand of NW_020954569.1, from coordinate 70,070,083 downwards.
TATGAAGAATAACAATTGTAATTATTATCATTATATTACTTATAGGGTGATGTGGAAGAATTCAAGTCCCCACAAGTCTGAGTGAGGATTTAGGTCACTGATAGACTCCAAGCTATAACCCATCCTTCAGATTGCTGTAGAAGGCATAGCAGGCAGCTAGGTGGCGCAGTAGATAGAGTGCTGGGCCTGGAGTTGGGAAGAGAAGTCTTTGTGAGTTCAAATCTGGCTTCACCCACTTACCAACTGTGTCCTTGGGCAGGTCACTTGACCCTGTTTGCCTCTGTTCCTCCTCTGTAAAATGAGCTGGAGAAGGAAATGGCAAACCACTCCAGTATCTTTGCCAAGAAAATCCCAAATGGGGTCATGAAGAGTCAGACTCAACTGAACAACAAAAAGAAGACATAGACCGGAAAATGGAGCTAAGCTTGTTTCCACCAATATATACGGATTTGGGAGGTGTGGGGGTAGGGGGCAACAGGGAAGGTGAAGAAGTGGAGCAAATAGTCATCTCACTCACACTGACACCAATAGTCTCTGAGTCTGATTCCTGTGCGCCCTTTCCTTGCCAATGTCTAAGCCCTAAAGCACTAATTGTCAATTCCTGGACTGTTTCTCAACCCAGCTGGTGTTCTCTAATCAAGCTGCCTCTGAGTACATTGCCATGGAGCCTGTCCACCCACCCCTCTGAAGCAGCAGGGCTCATTCCCTGACACAGTACTGAGCCACCCAGTCTGAGGAGGCTGAGATTTCATTGTCAGTGAGAGCCAAGAAACCTTTGGGGCTAATTCTAGGTTCCTTCCTGCCTCCCTCCTCTCACAGTGGCACACCAAGAGTCAGTGAATGCAATCTGTTTCTGTCTCCTTTTTCTCTCTTGACTCCCCCTCTCTTTACCTGTACTCCCCTTCTGGCTAAATTCAGATAATTTGTCAAGCCAGTAGTAAACAGGCCTGTTCCCCTCATCCCTAGAACCCAAATGGACTAGAATTCAAGAGACTGTGAGACAGTATAAATTGGACAGTATAAGTGTTCAAATCATTTCATCTCACTTAAAACTCAGCATCTTCATATCTAAAAAGATGAAGTTGGATTGTGTATTCTTCTAAGGTTCCTTCCAGCTCCAAAATTCTGTATGTCTTATAAGCATCGAAGACTCTTCACTGCAAAGGAGGGTTTGACCAGTCTGACTTCAGAAGGCTTGATGAGTCACCCATCCCAATTCCTGGCACAGAGGTGCAGATGGACTGGAGATGTAAAATGCAATATGCATTCTCAGATATGGCCAACATGTTGACGTTGTTACAAAGGAGGGTTTCTATTTGGAAGGGTTAGTGATAGATCTTCCAAAAAAGAGAATATTAATAAAACATTTTAAATGCACAAAAGAAAAAACAAGCACAGAAGGGGACACACAGATAGATTAATTTTTTACTCTCTTATTAAATTGAACATATATTTCTTTTTTAAATAGCACATAATGGAAGTTCATGGTTCCTCTTACAATCTTTTTTTTTTGTTCTGTTTGCATATTGAAATATTTGTGGTTGTTAAGACTGATAAATTGTTAATAAAAATAATTTTTTTTTGAAAAAAAAAAGAGATAGTTTGAGTCAGAGGAAGGAAACATATTTGAATTTTCTGTCCTCTCTCCAGATGTATTAAAAAACAGAGCTAACTCTCCTAGAAAGTCATTAAGGACAAAGAGCCCCATGTATTACTCTGGAACGTGAACAAGATGCCTATGGCTTCCTAAGGGTATGGACTGGAGAACCAGAGAAAGAGAGAGTGAAATAAGTAACATGGTCTGCCTGGACAGGTTGGTATGACATCAAGAACAGTCTCATACTGTACCATGAAAATTCCTAATTAAAAAATGGGTTTTGAAGATCCCATCAAATGGAAGAGGCATGTGTGTCTGTGTTTCCACTCACCACTCTAATCCCAATCTCTCCCTTAAGACTGACTTTGTTTTCTATTTTTCCTCACATGTCTGGCTGTCTATCTAACATGTTACCCAATACTCCATGTATGTAGATATGATTTCCATGTGCATGTTTCTGAAGAGTTAGAAATCACACTTTTTTTAAAAAAATTGAATAATCTTTTAAAGATAGTAGGAGAGCTGATTATTTAAAAGGAATTCTGTGATGAATACTTCTATAAGCCAAAAATATATTTTTACAAATTAAAGATTCCCCACAGCATCCCATTATATCAACTTGGTAAATATGTACATAAGTGCCCAGAGTTCTCTGCACACATCTGCATTTGAACTGTATGTGTATCTGCCATAATGCAATATGATTTAACAGATTAAATTCACTTAAGAAGAAAAAAAACTTTTCTATAATGAAAGAGAGCTTCTCTGTGTTCAAACCACAATAAGACAATTGTGCACCAGAAAAATACACATAATATTTACTACAGGCAGCCCAGATGAGAAAGGTAATTTTTAAATGTCTTGTATAACAATAATGAAATCATAGACTCAGAGCTAGAAGGGGCCTTAGACACCCTTTCGTTTTACAGATAAGGAAACTAAGACCCAGGGATATTAAACAATTTTACCCAGCGTTGCTCAAGTAGTACGTGGTCAGAATTTGAACCCAGGTCCTCTGACTTCAAATTCAGAGTTCCTTCTACTGCAACAAACTATTTGTTACGTGCCCAATGTTGTTCAAGGAGTTGTGGGGAACACAAAAGAAATTTAAGGCGCAGTTCCTGCCTTTCCAAAACTTACTGGTTGGAACCATGAAACAATAAAATGCATAGTAATATGTGATTAAATATGAAAACATTGTGACAATGTATTAAGGGTTATAGGAACTCAGAAAAAGTGAACAGCAATTTGGGTAAGCATACTCTCGGAAACCTTCCTGTGTAGAACTTGATCTAAGCTAGGGGTTCTTAACCTGGGGTCTGTGAACTTGGGTTTGTTTTGGTTATAGATATAGACAGATAGACAGACAGACAGATAGATAGACACATAGATAGACAGACAGATAGATAAAGTTAACTATTTCAATATAATAGGGTTCTTTTGCAACTGGAAGCCTCACCAGGCTGCCAAAGAGGTTCATGACACAAAAAAAGGTTAGGAACCCCATATCTAAGTGCAGAAGAGGGGCTAGGCATCAGAGTAGGGAAGTGCCTTCATGGAGACCCTCTCCACCAATGCCTGTCTTCAATTCATACAGTCTTTAAGAGTGGCTTGGGGCACTGAATGGTGAAGTGATTCATCCATCCGTGGTCACCCAGTTGGTTTGTGTGTGTCAGAGGCTGGAAAGAGAAGAACAGAGAAAACACCAGGGAAGGATGGAAGCAGTAATGAATGCAACCACCTCCTTCTTCCTTAGACAGCTGCCTTCCTGATTTTTTAGCTTCAATTTCCAGGATCTGGGGTAGCACCTACTAGATTCTAGTGTGTTACAAAAGGGAGCAGGCTCTGCTTGAATGGTCCAACCCAAAATGGAACAAGATGTCTTCCCTCCATGCACAGTGTCCCCACCCCAACTTACTCTTACATCTTCCCTCTTCCCACAGAAGACAGACAGGCAGGCTGTAGTTCACAGACCTGTCTCTTAGTAAAGGACACTCAAACCATCATCATCATCAGTTATCATTCATATGCCTTCTAACTCTATCTCCTCCTTCACTTCTATTTAATGATGAGATGCAGTGGTCTTACTCTTTACCAAGGCTAACCCCTCTACCTGCTCAAGTAATTCCATTCCATCTCCTCTCCTTTAACAGCTTTCCCCCTCCATCATCCCCACTATCACTTATTTTCACTCATTCAGTCGTTTCCTCCCTACTGCCTACAAACATGTCAATGTCTCCTCCATCCCTAAAAAAAAAAAAACCCTCACTTGATCCTTCCATCCCAGCTAACTCTCTCCCTTATCTCTTCTGCCCTTTGGGGCTAAATTAAATTGAAAAGTCCATCTACAATAGGTATTTCCACTTTCCCTCTCCCCATTCTCTATTCTTCTTAACTCTTTATAATCTGATCTCATCATCCCACTGGAATTGCTCTCTCCAAAGTTACCAATGATCTCTTTATTGACAAATCCAACGGCCTTTTCTCAATCTTCATTCTCCTCAACCTCTCTGCAGCCTTTGCCACTGTTGATCACTCAGTTCTCCTTGATACTCTCTTCTCTCTAAGTTTTCAGGACACTTCTCTCTTCCTACATATCTAATGATTCCTCAGTCCCTTTTGCTGGATCCTCACCCAGATTACTCCCTCTAACTATAGATATCCTTCAGGATTCTGTCCTGGGTCTTCTTCTCTTCTCTCTCTATACTTTACTCAGTGATCTCATCAGCTCTCATGGATTTAATTGTCATCTCTATGCTGATGATTCTCAGATCTATCTATCCTGCCTTAACCTCTCTTCTGACCTTGAGTCTCACATCTCCAATTGCCTATCAGACAGTGAAAACTAGAAGGGAAGTAGGCATCTTAACTTTAACATGTCCAAAAAAAGAACTCAAAATATTTCCCCCTAAACCCTCTCTCTCTCTCTCTCTCTCTCTCTCTCACACACACACAAACACACACACACACACACACACACACACACACACACACACACCCCTATTCTTTAAAAGAATAGCACACGCTCTTTCTCTATTACTATCCCTAGGTCTCATCCTCCACTCCTCCTCACTAATGTATCCAATCTGCTGTCAAGGCCAGTCAATTTTCCATTTGCAACATCTCTCAAATACCCCGCCTTCTCTCGTCGACACTACTGCTACTCTGGTTCAGGCCCTCCTCTCCTCACTTCTGGACTATTAACAAGAGTTTGCCTGCTTCGTGTCTCTCCCTACTCTAATACATCTTCCATTCAGCCACCACAGTGATTTCATAAAGCACAAGTCCAACCATATAACCCCAACCCCCACCTAATAAACTTCAGTGGCTCTTTATTACCTCCAGGATCAAATACAAAATCCTCTGTTTGACGTTAAAAGCCTTTCATAACCTAGTCTCCTACCTTTCCAGTCTTTTTACACCTTACTCCCGGACATGTACTCTTCAATCCAGTGACAGTGACCTGCTGGCTGTTCCACAAATAAAATACTCCATCTCTGGGCTCTGATATTTTCTCTGGCTGTCCTCCATGTCGAGAATACTCTCCTTCTTCATCTCTGCATACTGGCTTTCCTGGCTTCCTTTAAGTCCCAACTAAAATTCCATCTTCTACCCGAAGTCTTCTCAAACACCCCCCTTAATACTATTGTCTTCTTTCTGTTAATTATTTCCTATTTATCCTGTAAATAGTTTGTTTGTAAATATACGTTTGTTTGTAGTCTCCCTCATTGACTGTGAGTTCTTAGAAGGCAGAGACTATCTTTTGTCTCTTTTTGTATCCTCAGGGCTTAGCACTGTGCCTAGAACATAGTAGGTATTCGACAAAGGTTTTTTGACTAACAATAAACAGCATTTATACTGCAGTTTAAGGTTTGTAAAGTGTTTTACAAATCTCATTTCATTTTATCATCATAACATCATGGGAGGTAGGTGCTACTATTATTTCTGTTTTATAGATGAAGAAACTGAAGCAGACAGAAATTCAGTGATTTGACCAGGATTGACACACCTAGTTAGTGTCTAAGGCCACATTTGAACTCACTTCCTGAATCCACGTCCAGCACTCTAAACCACAGAGCAGAGGTACAGCTGCTAATAATAACTTTGCCAAGAAGGCTCAATCTTTTGGTGAGATCTAGAAGAGAAGAAAGGCTGATCCCAGCCCTGAGACACTAGAAGCCATAGGACAGGTCAGTGGGAAGAGGAAAAAAGAACCAGTCTGAGACTCCCACTGCAGAATGAAAAACAGCTGGCCAGATGCCAAGCCATGATTAAACTCATGAAAGTGAGCATGGTTCTTTGTGGCTGGTCTTGCAGTCCCGGGGACCCAGGACTTCTCCATGAACAAACAAAGGCAGCATTTCTGATGAATACATGCTCTTCAACACTCATCAGCAGTTCATTCTGCTAAGAAAGGCCGGAAGTCATGAAAGTCTGAGCTGACAATGACAGGCAAAGCCCCCCTCTGTCTCTGAAATTTATCCTCAAATACCTTTCCTAACTCATCTGGGAAGCCCCCACTTAAACAAAACACTGACAACAATATAGGTATGTGGTAGATGGTCAGTTATATCTGACTCTTCTTGACCCCATTTGGTGTTTACTTGGCAAGGATACTGAAATGGTTTGCCATTTCCTCCTGCAGCTCATTCCACAGATGGGGAAACTGAGGCAAACAGGATTAAGTGACTTGTCCAGGGTCACATAGCTAGTGTCTAAGGCCCGATTTGAACTCAGGTCTTTCTGACTCCAGGCCCATGTACCACCTCCTTGTCCCTGCAATACTTTATAAGCACATTGAGGTTTGTGGAATGCTTTGAATACAGCACGGGATACCAGCATTACAAACATCCACCACTCATGGCTGATAGGAAAACTGGACAATTTTCTCTTCTTCCTCCTTCCCCTCCTTGTTTGGGATTTTTCCTCTTCTTTTCCTCCAGCTTATTGAAGGCTCTTTGGATGACTTCCATACTGCCAGCTGTATAGTGCCCAGGATCCTTGTGTCACAAAGCAATCCAGGCTTTTGGAAGGGGCTCCTCTCCATCTACCCTCTGGCCATTCTCTGCAGATTAAGTTTGAGAGTAGTTGCCACCAACTTGGAACCTCATTTGGAAGATAAAGAAATGTCTTTACAGGTATTATTCATCCATTCTCCCCACCTTCAGAGACCCTAGCTATTTGAGACACTGATAGGGATAGGAGCTGTCATATAGCAGTGCTGTGGACTGTTTATGGATAAGTAATAATAAAAATAAAGTATATGTATCTATACATACATGTGTACATATATATATATATACATACATACACATACACAACACATACACATATAATGTGATGCCCTAGAAAAAGCACAAGAACTAGATGCTGTATCAGTGGGTTCCAGTCCCAGCTCTGCCACTGGCAATCAGGGTGACTTTGAGTGGGTTTTTCACTTCTCTGGACCTCCATTCCTTCCTCTGCAAGCTGGGGGTAATACTCCTCTTCCCCCACAGATTTGCTATGAGGGCAACATTAGACAATGTATGTGAAAGTGCTCGGAAAGATATAAACAATCATGTGCATGTAAGATATTAGTTCTCATTAGTGTGCCACACACCCTCCCTCCTCCTTCCATGCTATGGAAAGCTAACTCTAGGGGGCTATGGTGAGGAATCAGAGACCCCTTGGGTCTCATCACTGTTAGGGAATCTCTCTCTGACCCTCAACAAACATAAGCAGCAACCATTCATTCGGCTGCTCAGTTGTCCCTGGGCTTCCCTCAGTGAGTTTACACACAAATCCACACACACACACACACACACACACACACACACACACACACACACAC